>NW_010549657.1:0-38759 GCF_000687285.1 Phaethon lepturus
TAAAAACATTTTTTATTATCCTTTACGACTCCTCTCCTTGCAAAAGCTGGAAAATTGTACTCATTATACTGAAGTAGACCTTTTTTTTCAGCTGTGGGAAATAAAAATAAAACAACAACATAAAAAAAATTGCCTCTGCAAGTGTCAGGAAGGTTGTATTGATAAGCGCTTGAGATAAGCTGTATTTTAAATATGTTCCTGACAAGTTGGAAAGAGCTCACCAGAATTATATACAAGTACAATTCAAAATGTGAAAAAAACACATTACAGCGAGACAAACTGCCTACTTTACTTATCACAGATAAGTCCATGAGGTAATTCAGCATGTTCAACACATGTCTATGGGGAGAGCAGGTTCCCTTTCACACTTACGTGTTATCATTACTAGTTTTATTGTAAAAGAAAATAAAATCCTGTGGTGGAAAACTGATGAAAGGGTTTGGTTTTGGTTGGGGTTTTTTTGTGGATTTTTTTTTTATTAGTTAGTTTGGGTTTTTTTAAATGTATAAGATGTAGTTTTTCTTATCATGAAATTAAATAACCTTATGAAGGGATGTATGAAATTCTCCCTTCCCACCTTAAACAGAGTACTGATAACTCTTGTTTGATACATGTGAAATCTATGGCCTGAGTTAAGTGGAAGGTCATGCTAAGTAAGCATAAATCCTTCCTGTTCTGAAAATGCTTATATTTATGAATCCATGAGTGATGCATATTCACTTATATTTGGTTATCCCAAATGTATGATAATAACATATTTTTTCTACATCATCTCATTACACCTAAGAATTTTGTATGTATATATAAATATATATTTTATATATATCTGTGTACATATAAATATATATATACACACACGATATACATGCCTCCTTATACAAATGTAAAAATATAATACATATTATGTCAAAACTCAGTTCTGAAAAAACTCTCGTGGATCTTAATATGACTATCCAAATAAGATCTGTATAATGTCCAAATGGTCATCAAGAATGCAGTCTAAGCCCCTCTGAAATCAATTGGAAGCTTTTCCATTAACTTCAACAAATACTATATATAAATTTAATTTAACTTTAAATTTCACATATACTTATCCAAGTCTTCTTGGACAATGTGAAAATGTTCTCCTGTCTTAAATGCTTAATAATAAAAATGAATGTTCCAAATTTATTTAAATCTTTTGCAGCCTATCTTTAAATATACATAGATATATTTTTTCTTGTAACAGAATCTAAGATTCTAGAAATTCACATACACTATAAATTATCAGGTTTTTTTGTTGTTGCTCTTCAAATGATAAATAGTGTCAGAAAATATTATCCTGGTTTCTGACACTATTTATAAATAGTGTCAGAAAATATTATCCTGTGGTCAAGCATTGGAACAGGCTGCCCAGGTGGAGTCATCATCACTGGAGGTGTTAAAAAACCATGTAGATGTGACAGTTCGGGACATGGTTTAGTGGGCATGACAGAGTTCGTCTGATGGTTGGACTTGATGATCTTAAAGGTCTTTCCCAACCTTAATGATTCTGTGATTCTATGATTCTATTCTATACAAAGCATTATGAAGACAGTTTTAAAATATAAGAAATTATTATCTGAGGTTTGTATCTAAATGTAATTATAGACCATTTTCTTTCATTTAGAGAACAAAATATAGAGCCACTGTCATTTAGATATTTAAGAAATAATGATGTATTTTTCATCTTTTTATATAATGTTGCAGGAGTAAATATACAGTAATATTTTAAAAGTCTGTGCGTGTTCAAGCATAATATAGGGCATGAGAATTGGAAAAAATAAAAAATCACGGAATTGTAAGACACACCTTAGCACTGTGGTGCTGTAGGCACTGCACTTTGACAGAAACTCTGTGCATAAGAGCTACATTGTGGAGGTTTACCACAGAGAGCTTCCCACTGAAAGTAAATAGTGTAACAACATATACTCAAAGATATATGATTCTGTTAATAATGTATTGGTCAGGATACGTGAGAAGACACATAATAAAAATTAAGGGAGTGGCTTCAATGCAGAAAAATCTGGCTACTAGGGACAACAGATCAGAACAGGTAAGCAACAGGGGAATGGAACTGTGATTAAATATGTATACTCTTCATATTATATGGACATGCAGACTTAAAGTGATAACTGAACTGAGTAATGACTATGTCTTTGTGCCATTGGCTGTTTCACTCATGCAGTGCTTAATACATTAATTTCTGAATAAACACTACAACAAAATGGGCATTTCCAAAAAAGCAAACCAAAACAAATCAAAACAAAAACCTAGTGTAGCTGGTTCACTTGTAGGTATGATTATTTTATATATTAAAAAATCAAAGTTTAAAATGAAATAAATTGTATCTTAATATCACAATTGAAAGCATCTCCCTGGCAACACCTGTGCAGAACAAAACACAAATCTACTTTCAACAAAGAGCTTGTGAAAGGTTATTTCTGTAAATAGTCCAGGTCATATTTATTCGCTTGTTTTACTTCTCAGGGAATGTTTTGATGGAGATCAGCGTCCCAGTAAATTGAACTATATATTTAAGATACCACAGCTGCCTGGATGATGGAGCAGTGGAATCCATGGCGAGTTGTCATCCATTCCTACCTCCTCTATACCTCTTTCTCAGCAACGACAGTCATTATGTCATTATTATGGCCTTGGAAAACTTCTTCATAAATGCCATTTTGGAAAAACATTAAAAAATTTTTTTCCTAATCCTAAATGAGGTTAAATATCCAAATTTTTAAGAAAATAAATGTTGAACAACTGTCCACACAAAGTAATGCTATTTGGTCTTTCAATATGTTGAGAATATTTTTGTTTGGTTTTTTTTTTAAATTTAGCCTTTCATTTAAAAAAATCAATTTAATTTGTTTATATCTTGGAAAAAAATATATTCAAACAGAAGACAAATACTATTTTTGCTTTGAAACCAATAAGATATTTCGCAATTAAAAAACCAAAGAAATAGACTCGTCAAAACTAATCTTGTAAACAATTTTGTTTTCAGCAGAAAAGCATTTTCTGCCAACAAACACTAGGTCTTGCGCATAGCTTTTGATTATTTTGATTAAAATTTATATTTTAGTGACAAACGATGTCAACAAGTAGTAGTAGTGTCAATAACCTGTGTGATTAACAAGCTGTAGAACTGAACTTAGTATTTTCTAAATGAAGAGTTCAGGTGGTTAAGCTTCAGTCATATGTATTTGTTAGCATCTCTCTGATAGAAGCAAGATGGTATGGGCTTTGAAAAAAGTTCATGAATTCTTATTTATTAGTAGCATCAAATGCAAATGACAAGGATTCCAGTACCATACAAAAACCTTAAACAATCACCTTCCATAATTTGACGATGGAACTGAATTAAATCAGAAGCAGACTAAGTACTTAAGATGTCTGATATATATCACTTTTGGTTTTAAGACTGAAGAGTCCAAAGACCCAGAACTGTGCTGCCAGTACTTAATAATAACTAAATTTTCTGTTTCTAGTTCAAAAGTTTTTAAGATCTAGACCAAGTTTTATCATCAGATGACAGAGAAGTGGGACAATGCTGGAAATGGATGTGTTAAGAAAAGTCCTAAATATAGGTATATACAGGATTTGCTAGATATTACAATTTAACGTATATGACTTGTGTTTTGGGGTATTTTTCCAATGACCAGCATAGAATACATCCCATGAGAAGCCAAGTATGCTTCTCATTTTGTAGGTGCAACACAGTTCATGTCTAACAAGTTCCCAATTTTCTGCCAGATGTCAAGTCTGAAGTTCAGTTTGAAACTAACCTGCCTAGATTTGGATACCTTTAGATAGGTACCAACAGTGAATTATATGCGAGGATCTCATCATGTTCAAACAGTGAAGCCTAGAAGAACACTTGGCCTTTATGCTACTTCAGAAGGGCATAAGGCTCTCATAGATTGTGTATTGTATCTACCATCCTTTTGTAAATGTCTCAAATACCTTGTGGCATTTTAATAGCAAAATAAACTTATACATGGGCATTTGTGTCAAAAACACATATGCAACCACCAAAATTTACATATCTAAATTTGAAGCTGATTGCTACCCTGAATATGACACTAGTTCTCCAGGTACTCCTAGCTCAAATGGGTATAGGAGAGCTTCTGGGTAGCAATCTATCATCTTGATCACTGCCAGACTCCCCACAGAGGTATCTAAAAGGCCAAGAACATGGTAAAACAATTTCTTCTGTCTAGCTAAATCTAGAATACATCATCCTTTACATAGCATGTGTTCACTGTCACTCACACAGCTAAAAGATTGTAGTTAGCTGAAATGGTTGTGATTTAGGGATTTAAGTCTAGTTTTGGCATAAGCTGTGATGTAGCAGCAGCTGGAAACTTCATAGCAAGGCAAGAGCATAACTCAAGACTGTCTCCAGGCACTTCTCCTTAAAGAGAGGTCTTGAAATCCCAGATGATTGGAAGAACAATATTCCTAATTCCTTTCAGCCTAATAACCTCAACCTGTGAGTGGCATGTACTGATGAGAAAAGGGAATGAGAAAGAGATGGAAGGAGCGTTTTGCTATCTCCCTGACTAGGAGGGAAACTGACAAAAGACACAGTGGAAATGACTGAATTACTGTACACATAAACAGAGATATGCTTAATTTTATGTTCTCTTAAATCAGTCCTTTTCCTTTTCCTTTTCCTTTTCCTTTTCCTTTTCCTTTTCCTTTTCCTTTTCCTTTTCCTTTTCCTTTTCCTTTTCCTTTTCCTTTTCCTTTTCCTTTTTTCCTTTTCTTTTTTCCTTTTCCTTTTCCTTTTTTCCTTTTCCTTTTTTCCTTTTCCTTTTTTCCTTTTCCTTTTCCTTGTCTTTTGTCTTTGTCTTTTCCCTTTGTCTTTTCCCTTTGTCTTTTCCCTTCCACTTCCCCTTTCAAGTAAAAATGTCCTCAAGGGAAAAGTATTGGTCTGTCATGTCTCTAGAAAGCTGGAATAACAGAGAACTCCTAAGTATTTCACTATGACTCTGGTTGCTGCTGAAAACACTTAGTAGTCATTCTCGGTAGAACACACGTAAGGGAGAATGGGTACAAGAAAGGAACAGGGAGAAAAGAAGAGAGACAGTGGTGAGAGGACAGATATGGTTCTCAGTTTCCTCATCACTACAGTGTCTGTCCCTGCAGATGACTAACTAACTTAAGGTAAAGAAAAACTAAAACCAAAAGCAAAACCACGAACAACAAGAAAAGGAAACACAAAACAGCTTGCACAAAAGTAAAAGGGAGTGTTAACTATCCTCTCGGGTATGCTCTGTTGCTTGCTTATTGTTGCAGATGGGACAGAATGAATAGGATTGTGATTTAAGTAGAGAAAGTGAGAATACAGGTCAATAACACTCAGTTGTGGAAAACAGAATAACTAATTCTAGATTTTAACCACCCAAGATTTCTTAGCTTACATTTGCAAAACACAAGATGACTTAGGTATTCCTCATTGTTTCAGTAGCTTTGGTCAAGATTCTTTAGCACTGAAATATTGATATTAAGTCTGCAGATTGGTGTTTAATTTGATCTCATAGACCAGTTAGGCAACCAAGGGAGCAGATAATTGGATAGTTGCAGTCTGCTCTTCACTGTGGCAGGTCTTTTACAAATCTGACAGTCCACTTATTTTTTTGATTTAGTGGTTGAATAATTCACTGTAGAGAATAATTTTCAGACCTTATTGTAATAACTTCTCAGAGCACTTTAAGCGGAGGAAGCTGGTAACAAAGAAGTTATCATCATTGACTAGAATTTCACTTGTAATGCAACTGTAGGTGTGGATGACCATATAAAACCCCTCGGTGGCATTGACCAGACTATCTCAGATGTCATTTATCTTACCTAACTTGTGCTATTATGACTGGCTTGAATACTTTGGTTATCTGTCCCTCCAGCTGATTTCCTGGAAGTTGGGCTATTGAAGAAGGATCATAGGATCATTGTCTTTGGGATTCACTCCCTCTTGTGGCAATAAGTCACAACCATTGATGTGGTTTACACATTTTGCCTCCTTTTTTTAAACTGTTTTGTCGTTCTTATTGTTGTTGCTTGAGGGAATGGTTATACTAGTATTTGGTCCGACAGTTATAAAGACAAATGATACACTATTTTCACTTTCAGTATTTGTTCGTGTATGTTCACACAGAATGTACCCATATGTTAGTGTATGTACAGCAATAAGTAGTCACATCACAAACATTTAAGTACACTGATTCATTCTCAAGTGGAGTAAAAAAAAAAATCCTGAAATATTTCCTAATTACATTTTTAAGAAGCTTAATTTTAAAGACTTTGTTACTGTTACTAAACTGTCTTATCATTTCAGTGACAGTTTGTTGCAGATTCTCCATAGGAACATATAAGACTTCATGATACTGAATGTGTTTTGCAAAGGTAGTTCATGCACTGCTGAATCATGACGTACTTAATATTCTACAGAATGTCAAGCTTTTCAATTTATGGCACCCAGGTTACTTCACCAAAGTGGATAAAGTTTTATTTTTAAGTAACTTGGAATTAAAAATAAATTGAACACTAGATTATGCTTTACAATCACAATCTATTAAAAAAAAGTTTTTGATGGAACTATAAGGTTATCTGGAATGCCCACTGGAATGGATAGGAGAGTGGCTGTATTCTAATGTAGGAGGTGTGGGCATGTGGTAGGTGTAAGGGTAGAAGCAATTACAGTTTTGTAGACACAAAAGTAAGTGACTTACAAGATTAGTTGCTTAGTGTTTAGTGTGCCAGGTGGATGCCAATTCATGTAACAAAAAGAGGCAAAAACTAGCTTAGTCTGAGAACTTAATATTTTTGCAGTGAGAGCAGACTAGAAACTGGGTTCAGAGGCTGAAGGAGATGGAGGAACCTCACCTGTCCTGTCTGCCTACACTGTAATTTCCCTGATTCTTTTCCGTGTAGCAATATAACACAACTGTGGTCACATATAACTTCCAGCAGGAGTGGTAAGATCAAAGAAGTAGATTGCCCAGTTACAAAAGAATTTGAAGAGTGTGAACTATGTATATGAAATTCAGTAGACAAATAAAAAAAAGATTAACTGTAACAATTTTGAAACAGGTCCTTAAATCTTCTGTATTCTCAGCAAACAGAAAGTTAAAAAAAAATTTCTTTTCTTTTTCTTCAGGAGTGTTCCATCTCTTATGAAGGAAAATTCTGAATTTAAATATTCTGGAGGACCTTCTTGACAGCATAAAATGTGTAGTATATGCAAAGTTTTAGGGAGCCTGTAAAATGTTATTCACTGATCTTTTTCTTCTGTGAGTTTAAACCTTGCAGAGAGACTAATAGCTGAAAGTGCTAAACTTCTAGAAAGTAAATATAATCATAATTACTTCTGGCAGTGTTGTTAAAGAAAAAAAAAGCATGCTGCTTCTCTTTGGTTGGAAGTTAACCTCCTGGCTTCATATTCTTTTCCAATTTTATGAAAAAAGTGTCTAAAAGAGGAATCTACATGGCATCCTCTAAAAGATTATGTTAAATGTTAATTAACAAATTTTTTTTGGTGTAAAGACTAGAGTCTCTGTGGGAACTGTTCAGTTTAAAAAAGCAGCAGCACAAGAACAGCTCTAAAATCCAACAAAGTCCCCAAACAAAATAAAAAATCAAAGAAAATGAACAACCAAAATTTGGCAAATAGATTTGTTGTCTAGAGACAATTCTGAGCACAAACCGGTGCCATTTAAACAAATACACTGCGATTGAACTGCAAGCTACATCCATAACAACAATTGAATGTTAAGTGAGATCCCTAAGAACACTAGAGAGATTTATTAGTGACTTTACAATGAATGCTGAATGAATTGATAATGATAAAGTCCTCAAATTCTCCTAGTAAATGACTTCCAGATGTTCACTGTTCCCTTTATTGTAGGGAATCCAAAGACCCATGGATGCATATGAGGACAGATTAGTATTCTTTCAGACCAATTGAAAGCAAACTGCATCAATAGTATAGATGTTGGTTTTTTCTAATTTTTTTTTTCATCTAAGGATCACTATATAAGGATATTTATGAGCCTCAAGACATAAGTGTGTTCTCATCAAATTTTTAATATCACTAAATCTACTTTTAAAAAATCTCACACTGTACCTGTCTTCATTGCAGATACCCAATGTAATTTAAAAATCTGGAAAAGAGATATTACTGACCTGTATGCAATACAGATTTCATGTATGTGAGAACTGAGAAGGATCTCAGACCTGCTGGGTCTTGTTTGTACCCAATGTCCTTACGAAAACTTGTTGTATTCATTACTGTAAAGTACTTCTTTCTTCAAGTGATTTATATTTAGTAATTGATGAAGTCTGAGATTGCTATGTAAATTTGACCATCAAAAATGAAATGTCTTGTCTTAGCTTTCTCTGTAGACAATGAAGAGATGGTTCTTCCAGAAGGTGTTTCTGTCTATCCCAGAACAGATATCAAAGGCAGTGGTGACGAATTGCCTTTTGGGAGTTTGCAATTTGCCTTCAGAAGGTCTTAGGTTCAGGGACTACAGAAGGAGCCTAGACAATTACCTTAAGTTTGACACCTAAATCTAATCTTTAACACTATATGAAAGGAATCATACCCTTAAATTACTACAAACATTACCATGCGGAGGGCCACTGATCCATCTACTTGACTCAATAACTGATCCCTGACAGGAACTTGCAAGAGATACTTGACAGGAAGACATAAAAATCAAGCAGTGGACAGCTAAGAAACAATTTTTCTGTATGAAAGTTTTCAGGTTGATTGGACCTTGGTTTACATCGTCAAGTAACTAGATGAATATGAATTCCTATCTTTAGATGTTAAACATATTAATTTTCCCTGAAGATAAAGAATGTAAACCCTGAGAACAGAATTTCAGCACTTTGTTTAAGTGTAGGTAAAGAATTATGCCTCCTCTTTACAAAATGGGGAACTTCTACTGCTCTGACCTCTACCATAGCATAACTCATGGTGATGAATGAACTCTGTCGGGGCAGGCAGTTCAACGTTGCGTTCTGCTTGGAAATACAATGTGACCACACTGCTCCTAAGGCAAATATTATTCCCTCAGAATACTCTGCTGCAAGTTATAATTTGCACATTCCAACGAGTCGTGCAGTGAAAAGTTAAAGGGAACCTTGTACAGGAAATCAAGCATAATGGGTTGTGTTTTGTGCTACACTGTTCAGTATTAAGCACTGGAAAATAAAACTTATATGATATGAAGAGGAATCCCATGCGCATTTGAACACTTTTACACATGAAGGCTTTTCTGTAGTAAATTGGAATGACATGAAAGGAGGGTTGGAGTATTCATAATGTGCAAACAGTCATTTAAATTATCTTCTAAACATAGATACTGTTGTTGCACTAAAACTATGATATAATTACATTAGTTTCATAACAGTTATAATGTATATAGCTTTGGTCAATGTTAAATAACTATGGAAGGCAGTAACCTGTGTCCTGATGCATTATGCTCCATTGAAATACGAAAGTATATTAAACACTTGGTTTGTTTATCATCATTGTTAGGCCTATTATTAATTTTAGGTGACATTTATAATTAACACTCTTAGACTTTATGCTGTGAAACAATGCATGACACTCCTCAGATAAACAATCTGTCTATATTGTATTTACAGGAATAAGCAAGTTGTAAACTGTTTTACAGAATAAATGAAGGGCTAACCTATGTTTTGTTTTCAAGAAGTCCTTTGCTTTACATTTCAGAGATCCATTTAAGAAGTGGGTGATCACATAACTCTTCAAACTTTGTATTTTCAGATGTTCACAAGATGAGTACCCACAATTTTTTTATTCTTTTCTATTGCATTCTATCCATTCCAGATTAAATGTTTTTTAGACATTGCAGAGCTCACAAAACTTGGACTTTCATTGACTTTCTCTAAATATAAGGAAATGTGATGTGTTATAGTAAATCTGACTTCCATTGGAGTGCCTAAATATGGCATTCTAGTCTTATTTTAAACACCAATTTTGATTTTTTCTCTCCTCTGTCAGCAGTGTTGTGGTGATCCCTAAAATGTACTTCGAGCCTCTATTTTTGAATCAACACTATCACCACAATGATCCAACTGATCTATTTCTAAGCTTTATTAATATTATATCGCATTGCAGGAAATGTTTATTACCTTTGAGTGTAATGAGTGGAAAATGCCAGGCTTATTTTCATAGATACATACAGTGACTGAAAATAGTGCCATCCATCCTACGTTTCTGTGTAGATCTTTATGCAGAGTGTGACTTGAACTGCTGTTATTACTCATGCTTGGGCATTGGAATACCTCACTGCTAACACTAAAGAAGAGGAAAAAAGCCAGCAAAGAATTTCAAGTAACACTTCTTAAAGAAATCTAAATATTATAATGTGTCTTCTTCCACCCTGCTCCTGTCAAATTGTTGTGGCTCTGAGTTGTCTCTACTGCCATGCGACGTTTAGAGCTGAGATTCAAAACACTCCTTCAAAGGCTAAAATCCAGCTGGAACTGACAATTTAGTTTCAGGGACCTGAGTACCATTTTACCTCTTGTTAGCCAGAGGAAATGAAATGCATTGATCATATAACCAAAACTTGTAATTTAATACAAAAAATATCCTTGAAATACTAAATAACAAGGGAATTTTACACCATTCACTTCCAAATAAATTTATGATAAAAAATAGTTGGTGTATTTTTTAAAGTAATATTATTATACTGCTTTATACTTTACTGGTTTATATGTATATGAAATTAGTTAGACTCAAAAGACTGTATCTGTATCAATAAACTTAAGAGGTCCCTGTCTTGGAAAAAAAAAATCCCTGCCTTGAAAAAAAAAATTACCACTAAAAATTTATAGTTAGTTTGAAACTGGGCCAAGCACAACTTTTAAATTACAGAAGTGGCATTTTGTTAATTGGTATGTTCACATTAAGTATTTAAGATGATAATTAATTATTTTCTGTACTTTTAATTGAAACATTACAACATACTTGGTTACTATTTAATTAGAAAACACATTCATTATATATGAAGGTCTTAATTGTTTATATACTCAAGTCTCCTCTTTGAAGGGAATTCAGCAGTAAACAAGCCAAGGCTCAACAGAACATTCTGGCATGAAGATGCAGCAACATCAATGTTTTTGTGACTTCCTCTGATTTGCATGGGCTAAGTATGGGTCAGTGAACAACTTTATGGTAATTCAGACTGCCATATTCAGATGAGTCATAAGAACAGGCAGCTCTCACAATATTCAGAATGTGCTACATATACTTTTCCAGACACAGACAGTGTGTAATCATACAGAAAGATGCTGTGTTAGTAATTGCCATGGAACATCCTTAATGCATAATAAAGCTAAAGAACCAATTGGAAAAGAAATAAATTACCTGCCATTAATTTCTTATGGTGTAGTCTATTCCAGTTTTCTGAATATTAATTGAAAAAAAATTAAATCTATAATAATAGATTTTTCAGATATATTTAAAATATTTTGCTCTTCTGGGAGGTTATTAATTTTGGTAATTTCTTCTCCAGCTACATATTGAATTCTTGTATAAAGGTAGAAATAAGTTTAAGTAGCCTGGAACTGACAATAGGCAAGAAAATCTCTACACTAACACACTGAACTAAAAATAAATAAATAAATAAAAATTAAAACAAACAAGCCAATAAACTGACAACACCCAAGCACACAGAAATCCCTTGGCAAGATGCAGGCTTTATGAAGGGTATGATTTAGCAATATTCTAGCAGCAAAAAGAAAAGTTCAGATTTTTTCAGTCATAAAGGTAGCACAGTAACAAATTATTTTTTTTTATTATCTCAGGAATTCAGAGTGTGTCATGCTGTGGATAACTTCATATCATACTTGAGTCAATGTAAGACTATATAAGGGAAAAAGTTTTATTTTCCCAGTTCCATTGCTGAATCTTTACAGTATGTGTACAGTCCCTTGTTTTTGTATTTTCATTCTTATATTTTCTGATCTCTTTTCAAATATAACAAGATATCAATCCTAGACTAAACATGTTAGGATTCCTTTTCCCCCTGAGATCCCTCTACTTCTGTTAACATTTTTCTGTGTGTTTGGATCCCAGATTTTTTGTTATCTCTGCCAGGAGAGAGGAGGAGTAGGTGGAACTGGAAGACTTGTTAGCTAGACCAGATTTGACTGGATTCCAACGCAGAGCCTATTCCTTGTTTCTTCCTATGGCTGGGGAAGGATGATATATTAGCTGACGCTGCTATGGTATATGCACAAACCCTGACAGACTTTCCTTAAACTCATGAGAGAAGAAGTTCCCAAAATCATCATCAAAAATACAAAGCCAGGAGGAAAAAGTACTAAAGAAACAAATAGAAAATAAAAGTCATTTTAACTTACACACCAAGTTCAAAACTGCTACCATGTGTGAAATCCAGGCTTCACCTGCAAGGCAAAAGCTATTTTGTTACTGACTTCATTAAGATCAGTTTTACACCTCTCAGTGCTGTTTTAAAGCAAATTTTGAGTTCAGTTTGGTTATATCTTCCACTGAAATGGAACTTCAGCTAAGTTTGGGTACATTTTCTGTCAAGTGCAGTTAACTAATTTGTGCCAGAAATCAACACAATTCCAAAGAATTTAATACAATTTTATGTAAGAAAAATTGTACTATACAATTGGTAAACCTGGAACATAGATTCAATGAACATGGCATCAAAAAAGAAGCTGCTGCTCAACCAGTTTGACTTCCTGCAACTATCTCCACCGGAACAGCTGAGAGTTGGCTCCTGGAGCAAGCATGATCCCTTTCTCATTGCCGTGCCTGTGTCAATGACTATACTTGAGAACCTTGTTGGTAGGGAGGCAGACAGGTAGGAAGAGGCAAGTAAAAGTATTTTAGGAATAGCTAAGGTCTTGGGCCAATTCTACTTTGCTGAAATTACATACCATGCTTCTCCAAAGCTGCTATCAGGATCTAATTGACTGAAAAACAATATTAACCTTTGTACCAAAATTATAGCTAGAAAAGCAGGGAAACTTATATTAACTTCAAGGTCTGTCTATCCCACAGACCAGAGAGTGATAAGTGTAGATTTGCATCATGCCAGCCATTCTGTTATAATATCCATATGCATCCTTTTACTCCCTTTTATACTCCATTTACTCCATTTCTTCCTTATAAGAAAGAAATTTTTCAAAATGGTGGTGTTGAAACACTGGAGTAGGTTGCCAAGAGAGGTGCTCGATGCCCTATCTGTGGAAGCATTCCAGGTCAGGTTGGACAGGGCTCTGAGCAGCCTGATCTAGTTGAATATGTCTCTGCTTATTGTGGGGCTGTTGGACTAGATGAACTCTAAAGGTCCCTTCCAACCCAAACTATTCTATCATTCTATGATTCTGTGGCAAAGCTGCAGTAGAACACCCATCAGTCAAAGGGAGTAAATTGATGTACCTCACATTTGCTGTGAGAAAATGAACCAGAAGAGCGCTTAATTTGTAGTAATAGCCAGACTAATACAAATTCAGTATTTACCTTACTCATAGTGACTCTCCTTACGCCAATTCCTGTGGGACTATGAATGGTCTTTCTCATATTTACATAAATATAGGGATTTATATTTTGAATTATTATGGATATGTTTCAACAGCTTCTACATCAACTGTGTTGGGAACCTGGAGTTGACTGAGTTGAGTGAAATTCAATCACCACTGTGAATAAAGCAGTGAAAGTGATGGACATTAAACTTTATCAGGGACATACTATTGTAGCACTATTGTACTAGAGAACATTTCTCAGTATTACTATGCAGTGGATTTAACCTGTCATTAGATACAACACCATTCAAAAATATTTAGATATTTTAAATAAATATTTATTTACAATCTAAACAATGCAAAATATGGACAGAAATTGAAATACATTAATGTGAATTCCAATGATATAAATGTGCCAGGTGCTTTGTTCTCCCTGAGGTTATTTCTCTAATCGCAGGTCACTAGGATTCTAGGGATCAAATCTTTTCCTACCTGGAGCTCTGTAGCTATGTTTGTGATATGAGTCGTTTTGCCTCTTCTTTAGCTGTTTTAATAAAAGCCTGTAGAAGTTCTGACTTTGAAATTGTCCCAAAAGACTTATGAAGACTGGATGTTTCATGGCCAAAACTGTGTTTTATACATATATATATACACACATATATACATAGTCCCAAACTCAAATATGAATATATAAATTTGTTTCACTACATGAATCTAAATATTTCTCTATTTTACTATAAATTTATATGAATTATGACATGAAAAATCATGTTTCAGATCACTAATGCTTAGAAAGTCTTTCTAGTTTTAGTGAAAATTTTTACAAAACCAATTCAAAAGATATACATTTTTGACTCAAGATAAAACAGTGCAATTCTACCTTTCTGAAATCAATACAAATACAGAATAATAACTGTCTTTGCATGTCAGAATGTTCAGTAGTTATCATGCCAGATACAAATGGCATCAGTTTTGTAAGTAACAGGGATCACTAGAGATTAATCTGAGAAATGCACTGTCTAGACTATGTCATGATAATGAGTATCCAGTTATTCAAAATAAATTTTTATGGTGTAGATTATGGTTTCCACTGTGCAACTTCAAGGGCATATGTTCATTTTGAAGTTGTATTCAAAATGGTGTTTAATAATATCTAATTTTTTTTTCTTTGTAATTATCACTGTTGAATAAAAAATACATTATTTCATTCATATTATCTCCTTGTGCAGTCTTTGGGAGAGATGGAAAAAGATATAGTCAAAGAACTGGCAATGTGATGACACCTATCATATTGGGTATTATGGTCGGTATCACAAAAAACATAGATTAGATATCAAATATTCTTTAATCAGGTTTGTCTGATACTGGTATAAGGCTGTGAATTGGATGTCACGTTTGCTGAATTGATTTTTGCCATTAACAGGAAATACAATTTGGTGAAGAAGGCTTTGATAGTCTCTAAGGTTTTGTGATAGCAAAACTTGTGTGGGTGTCCCTGTCATGAAGCCACCTGCACTGTCCCACTGAGGTGCGCTGGGGTGTATTTGGACTTTCTACTTAACTACTATTTCTACTGCGAGGCAGCAGAGAAGGAAGGGTGTAGAAAGGAATTTGTATGAAATTTGGCTTCCAAACTTCAGTCTGCCAAACTCCTCTGAATCAGATAGTCTAACATTTCTAGTCTTAACATTTAGAGCAAGGTATGGTGAGTTTGTTTAAGGAAAAAAATCTGTCAGACTTTAAGGGATAATACTGGTAATATTCAGTAATTTCAGTAAGAGTAATTACAGAGAACTACATATGTACAAACAGGATATAATATTAATCTGAATTTACAAAATAGATGTCTGTGTCACATACAGTATCACAGAGGAAAAGACGACAGAGGAATATTTTCAGTCTAAGAGAGCACAAGTTGGTAAAAAACAAAAAACAGCTGCCAAGTACACTCTTCAGGGCTGTAAATATATGTCTTTGCCAAATTTACAGCTGTTCAGAGAGGAAAAGTGTGATGAGAAAATTCATCAGCAAACAGAAACTTTCCAGAGAGGAACATTAGTAGTCAGCAGATAATCTTGACATGCAAACATGCAGATTGTAGGCAGAAACTAAAGAACCTTAAGTTTTCAAACCAGACGTCTGACACCTGAAATAATTTTTATGTTGTTTTTTTAATACTTAGTTATACTGAGGTCCTTTTCAGTCATCCAGGTCACTCAAAGTATCCCCAGTGGCTGTCAGCTACCACAAAATCTCTAGGGTTGAATTTCAGTGCAGGTAGCAAACCAGTTTTTGTCAAGGACATAGGAATCTAGATTGTCATTATTTTTCTTACAAAGCTGTAGAAAGCAGAGTATAGAGATAATCCAGAGCTCCTGACATCTGTATAGGCAACAGATTCTTGGAAAGCGCCAGGAATCCTCAAAGTGGCCTAAAGTCAACCTTATTTCCTTCCTTTCTTGATATCCTTGATCCAATCACAAGAACAGTGTGAAAATAAGTCCCTTTTTTCCCTGAAGAAATATTTGGCTACAGTTTTGTTATCAGTTACTCAAGATATTAACTGTGTCTTTGGAATATTATAAGGAAAGGGGTATCTCTGTTACCCTGATTCTCAGTACTAACAGGTGCTTCATACAATTTATGATGACAAATTATTAGCTCTATCTTTTATATTATTCTTGATAAAGGGGTTGCTCCCACTTATAAATGAAGCAATTTGAAGCTGTACTTGTTTATTCATTTTGCATTCTATTTTGGCAATTTAAAATAATCTTGCTATTGCATTTACTAAACAGTAACGCCTCTTTATATTTGACAACAGGGCTTAATGTAAATGAGAATCATGCAGGGTACAAGGGCAGCATAAACTGATGGAACACGGCATAGGATGAGTGCAGTGTAAGGTATGTTCTAGAACTACTTACAAGTCAGAGAGAGACTTAGTTTTAGTTGAAAAAAAAGTTTAATATTCTATTCCACTAAATTGGAAGAATGTTTAGTTCATTTCTATTTGCTGACTGTTTTGTTAGGCTGGATTTCATCCTCTTCGATTATTCATATCTGAACTTCTTCAACATTTCTTAAATTGAGTGCCATCATTTTACTGCAGGTCAGTTTGAAGTCCAAATAACTTAAGATTGCTCTGTCAGACATTTATGTATCAGCATACGTGTTTGTAGTGTTCGTTATTGTTTATAGCACCTTCTAAAAAGTTTCAGACCACAGTGATTTTACTTTTATTTTATGCTTCCCATTTACTGTAGCAAACTGAAATTTCTTGTCTTCTCTACACAGTGGAAACCTCTCAGTGTTCGCAGGGGGAAGCGAGCTCTGGAAAAGATACATCTCTTGACAGTTGTAATGCATCAGTACCCAAAAGGAGGCCTCTGCACCTTCAGGCATTTTGTACTCGACCACTTTCATGATATAGAATTCCAGAATGTCACATATTCATCTGGAAGTATAAATAATGATACCTACAGAGACTGAAGCATTGACAAGAAGTTGAACAGTTGAATTTCTACAGCTCCTACTCACAACACAAACATCATAAGCATCTGCTTCATTCAATGGAAAGGAATAGAGTACAAAAGAAAAGGAAGTAGCATTAGAGTCTGCCAGAAATATCAGCTCTGTATATCCTATATCTACATAAGCCTCCAGAGTCCACTAACCAAACTGCAGCTGAATGAATACAGTTTACACAGATGCAGAGAGGAAAGCCTAGTGGTGACTCGCAATGATTCTGGGACAGATAAAATCCGTGCCTGTATGCTAGATCAGAAAGAGAATTTTAAGGGACTGTAGAGTACAAGAGCTAGAGACATCCAATGAAGCTGTCAAGCAGCAGGATTAAAAAAAAAAAAGAAAAAAGAAAAAAAGAAACACAGATAAACGTTTATGCATCTACATGGGCAGTTTGAACGATGTGCTGTCCTGCTCCCAGATCTTTTTAGTCCATTGTCCATACTCCATCCATGCTAGACTACTCCTGGCACAGACGAAATAGTCTCTCCCCAAGCAGTGTTTGGCAGTGGTTTAGTTATATCAGTTTACTGACCAGTTCCATAAGTAGTAGCGACATGATTGTACAATTTCGGTTTCTTTTCTCTGCATTACAGAATCACAGAATCACAGAATCACTAGGTTGGAAAGAATCTTCAAGATCATCAAGCCCAACCATTAATCCAGCGCCACCATGTCCCCTAAACCATGTCCTGAAGCGCCACATCCACACGTTTTTTGAACACTTCCAGAGATGGCGACTCCACCACCTCCCTGGGCAGCCTGTTCCAATGCCTGACCACCCTCTCGGTGAAGAAATTTTTCCTAATATCCAACCTAAACCTCCTCTGGTGCAACTTGAAGCCATTTCCTCTTGTCCTATCGCTAGTTACTTGGGAGAAGAGGCCAACACCCTCGTCGCCACAACCCCCTTTCAGGTAGTTGTAGTGATATTTCAACAAACCTTACACATCTTTACACCTTTCAGGTCTATCTGTACCTGTATTTTTCACATTCTATCACAGTACAACTAAACAGCTTTCTTGGCATTATTTGTTGTTAATATCTTTTTTTTATAATATGCCCAAGATGAATTTTAAAAACACCTACGAATTGTTACATATTGCAGATCCATAATGGTGTAAGATAGAACAAGAGAATCCTTGGCAATTGATGTCATGTGCTTCCAATTATTTCAGCTTATAAAAGGAGGACTAGTCATGTTTCCAAGAATCTCTCTAGCCGTATTCAGAAATGTAGGTAGGGTGTGTTTGTTTTCTTTGTTTTGGGTTTAGTGTTTTCTTTTTTTTTGAAGGAGTTCAACACAACCCCAGGAGTTGCTGTATGAAATGAAAATAAAAAACTCCAAATGCAACCTACATTAAGAAGCTGAGAACTAGTGGGATCACATAACACACATGAAGAAAAACAGTACTCTGTGTGTGTTGGAGAGGTTACAGGACCAGGACAAAAGACTGAGCTCTGCAGTGCAGTCACCCACACTCAGAAGTTCATATATTGTGAATTCAATTGTGTATTCATAATTTATATGGCACAATTTTAGACTCTACATTTCAGCATTTTCCCCACCCTGCTCAGGAGTTATCTCAGTCCAAGTACCATTGCCAATGAACAGCACAGAGGTGTCCATTCGATTTTAGAGAATAAGAGAGTTTCAGTGTACAGACACAAACTTTGCCATAACAGTTGGCCAGAGGACCAGGGAAGAATCCCTGACTGATTTATTTACTGGTAACACCTCATTGCTACTAGTGAGGTTATTGACTAATTCTGAGAACTCTACTTTTGTAACAGTTTTCATACCGAGTACTGTAAAAATTTTTATCACTTTATTATGATGACCATAGCTGCTCAAATTTGGTAGAGTGTCTATAGAAATGTTATGCCAAGGCCTGGGAAGAGCAACTGAAACACACTATTTTTAGGATAGTAGAGATTTCCAACAGCATCATCTCTGGAAACTCAGACCGTGCTGCTAAAACCTAACATTCCACAAGACTTTCAGATTACTTCATCTCAGATGAAGACCATATAGACTTTTTATACCTATGTCACATGCAGGTAATAAGTATTTAAAAGGAAGAAAGGTAATGTTATTGAATTTCTGGTAGTACAAAGTAAATAAATATAGAGATTAAAAAAAGTAAGTATAGAGCAAATTTTCTTTCCATAGGTCTTATAAAACTGCTATATTTAACAGGCCCTCTTTAAACACAGCTTATTATATTTCATAATTCATCTTGTAATATTCTCCAGCAAAAGCAAACACACCATAGAGCAGGTTGCTGTGAATTTTTAAGGGTCTGGTTTTGTAGATTCTTTTTTTTTTATAAAAGTAATTTCTCTTTGTTTTAATTTTTAAAGTAATTTCTCTTTATAAAAATGTCCCAAAGTAAGAAAAATAGATAAACTCCTGTAATTTTTGTAGCAGTGACATTTGAAATTCACATGAACTGTTTTTTCAGTAAGTGTTAGTCTTTCCAGTTACTTCTAATTTGATACATTTGGTTAAACTTAAAGAACAAAGAACAAAACATATTTATTGCAAGTTCTGACCCTTGTTTTTCACAATGCCTTGACAGATTAGAAGCAGGAAAATACACCTGGAAAATAGGTTGCCAAACTACAAACTATCTCAAAACATTCCTGTAGCATACCTGGGAATCTAAGGAAACTTGGCCCTTTGAAAGTACAGAGAAGGCTGCACTACCACAAATATGAAAAAGGAAACTGTGGGGAAGAATATAGGAAAGATTGGGGATACAGTGCTAGGAGTAACAAGATGACATTGATACATACAGGTTACTGATTTTTTTTTTTAATTGTTAATTTTTCTTAAGTGTTAACGTCTTCTTTCTGATGAAAAGCCACAGAATCTCTTCTCTTTCTTAATATTTCTATCCACAAATCAGCTATAAAGCTAAGTTGTTCCCTGAATGTGAGGATTTCTGTTTGGGGTAAGATTCCTGATGTAAATAATTTTTAGAATTTAATAAAAACAAAACAAAAAGTAAAAAAATGCAGAACAGCTGTGGTTCAAGTTCCATGTTTGAATATATGTAAAACACGTTTTATTACAAATATACTCAGATGTTGGTTTACTAATTGAATCTTTGATGGTCAAGTGACTTGTAACCTTCTAGTATCTATAAAAACTCATCAATATTTTTCAACATATCTTGAAGGGACTGAGACATTGATTACTAAAAGCTACATGATCTTAAGTGAAGCAGTTTTGAACAAACATTTGAAAAATAATGATTACCCTTAAAATACTTAATTTTTGCTGGCTTGTAATGTGGTCAGGAGGAGAAGATACAGTCATCTTACCCAAACTAAAATCCGCTATTCATTAATTAACCGAAACACTTTAGATTGCTTAGATCAAATATTGTGAAAAGTAAATTTTTAAGTCTGTTTGAATCCTTGTGCATTTTACCTTTACTATGATGTTTATTCTAAATACAAGAGAAACTTTTTTTTCTTCTGTAGAATTTAATTATTTGATAAAAAGATAGCTAAAATTATCTAGAGGAAGCCCTTGTATCTGACATATACAGCAAGATGCATCTGCTTTTCCCATCACTGGAAAGTGAGAGAATAATATTTGGAGAAGAAAAATGGCCAACAGGAGGACATTATTTTATATAATGGAGTTTTCCTTATCTTTCTTTGCAAGATAACTTCAGATTTTGTTTCATCTATCAATCAAGTTCTGTCTCTAAGGTTATAAAATAATGGTCAGACAAGAAATTCAATAGATTTTAACATTTTTATTGTAAAGATTTGGTCCTATAAAGATTTTTTTACATACTTACAGAAGGAGAGCTGTGGTTAAAACATTTCACCAGCATTCAGGAGCCCTAAGGGCCTCAGCACTTAAGATTGCTACAGCCATCTGTGTGAACCTTGGGAAGTCATGTAGGTCTGGAAAATTCTCAAATATATTTTTTGCTTTTATTTTGTAAGCCAAGCTTCTCAGATATGTGAAGGTGAGCATGTACTTAAGTGTTTCATCACTTCATGGCTATCTCTGCCCGTGGTTCAGATCCTCAACTGCAAAAGAGAATAACAATACTTTTCATACCTGTCAGAATACGTCTGTTAATACTTGTTCTGTTACTTCAGTGTCAGACCACTTAGATAATGGAAGAGGACACAAACTGGACAAAAAGTGCCACAACAGTGGCTCCTTTCATTGAGTCCTGTCAGATTCTCGATAAGGATTAAGGTCATGGTGATGAATTCCTAGCAACCTTGCAGTTCCTAATGTGACTAAAAGATTTAGGATGTCAAATTCCTTTACTATTTCATGGGTCCAAATTCTTCTTGCTCAGAGCAGCAGAATGGTGAAAATTCCCTGAAGGTGTACATACAGAAGACTATGTCATTGCTACCAGCTCTGAAGCAAAGAACACATCTTTCTCAATGAAAACTGTGAAGAACTCCATCTATATTCAGCAGTATGGGGGGCACTACAGTGTTCATCAGTTTTGCTGGGATTTTTTGATGTTGTTTTTTTCTATTCCGAGTGATCCATTTGCTTTTAGTTCAGTGTTTGCTTTGAATTCATATTTAGAGGAGGGGAGTATTGTCATCTTGGATTCTACTTTATTCTTGGTCTAATATGGACCCCAAATTAGGATTTTTGTTTGTTTGTTTTTCTTCTTTCAAGTATTTGCCAGCAGAAAGAAGGGCTCAGGTGTATTGCAATTTGTATACATCCCAGGCATGTATGCATTAGGCACCTGGAAGCTGGTTACTCTTGGGTGCATGCTTTGCATATTTGGATCAAGGAGATTTGGAAGTTAAGTGAGAAAGAAAAAAAAATAACATGTGAAAATCAGATGTGCTATGTTTTTGATACAAAGTTTATATCATTGTTCTAGTAAATTTATTTCCTGTATATGCTATGCAGAATTTCTCATACAAAAATCCAAGACCTAACTATAGCCATCTGGGCCAAAAAACCTATTGAATATGAGTATATGATGGACCCGGAAGAAAATTACTTTGGCAATTTTTTCAATTGTATATTCCTCTCATAGAAAACCCAGCACATTTGTGTTTCTCTCTGAGATCTGACAGATATATTTATTTATTGTGAATGATGCTTTTAAAATTGCAAGCTAGATTGCTCAGTATTATAGGGAATGGCATTGTATAGAGCAGTCAAGCATAAAGAAAACAAATATAATGAAAATAAAAATGCTAGCCAATGCTGCTTTGCACATCTCCCCTAAAGAGGACAAATAGTTTTTAGAACACTGGAAGACTTTACAGGGCCAACTAAACTGAGTAATCTTGACAATCCAATTCTTTTACTTTTCATAGGCTTAAAACTGGGAGGTCTGTTCCTCTGTAAGCCTGCTGTGTTCTTATTTACCTATATTGATCCAAAAACTTTTTCAATTTTTGTTCTAGAATCCTTTCAGCTATAACTTCAAATTGACTCACCACTGGCAGTATTAACAGCTGACTAGGTTGCTATATTTCATCTAAACACACTTTATCACATTTTTCTATTGCCTGTATGATAGAAGCTCCAAGAGCTTATTGCAGCAGTGTTGCTATGGACTGATGCTATGAAGTACTAGGCATCCCTTGGAAAGGTGTTTAGCATTCACAGCAACTAGTGGGTTGAATGACATTCAGCATCTATCAGAATCAGTTTCTTTGTCCTTAAAGTTGTAGCATTTCAGCAGAATGGAAGCATATTGTCCTATAGTTATGATATTGCTCCATAAAAGAAGTTTTTGAAAAGTGTATTTAACATTTGAAATGATGGTCATATTAATGACCTTTATGCCATTATACATTGCACCTATTTGCACTGAAATGATATGTTGTAAGCTGTGTTTGGGTTAGTGTAACCCTCTATAGCTGCTAATGTACCTTACAGGAGAGCCAACTACTTTTTGATTGCTTTTACTACAATTTAGAAATAAAGCAATAAAATTATAAGGCAGTTTTGCACTATTGCTGACCAGAAAGGGAAAAAAATGCTTAAGGCAAACATATCAAAGTATCATTTGCCCATAAACTCAAAATGGAAGATAAGGGAACACAGGTATTTTGTCAAAAAACTATGCTTCAAGGTGCAGAAAGAACTGAAAAAAAAGAAAGGGTATGATCCTAAGAAAAACTTATGTTTCTGTAACTGTTCAATACCAGATCTGCTGATTTTCTTTTAGCTTGATCACAGGGTTGTGATGTTGGCAACAGGACTATTATAAATTTTGGCAAATGTTTTTTTATTGTGGCAGAAAGAAATTTCTTATGAGGGTATTTTGGGTATGCAAATAATTTAGGATCAAGCTCCACATAAGATTGCCCACATGTCAACCTTCAGATCCTGGAGTCCACTTCAGGTGCTGTAGAATTTTTCCAAAGTATGAGCAAAAATTTCTTCCTGTCCCAGCAATGCTGCCCAGAAGGTATTCTCAGATTACTTCTCAGAAAGTTTATTTGACTGTTGGTACCAAAGATTCCTTCACAGATTATGGGCCATTCACAGAAAATTAATTTTTAGGCAATGAAGAAATCTGAACAACCAGATCAAACCTGCATCTATACATGCAGGTGTCTGGATCCACAGTTAATACCTCCTTCTCCCTATCTATATAGCATGCAATAATCTGCTATGGCAAATCATTGCTTACTCTGACCAGCCAATGTGATCTTGTGATTTTCAGTGTCTAACCTATTTTGAGCTAGACTGAAAACAAACCCAAACTATATCCAGAACAGGTTATCAACTACTACTGATATTTGTATTTTTTTAAATTTTAATTATCTTTACTAATTTTTTCAACTTTATTTTATACAGACACATTTCTGAATCACAGGATGAGGTGTCTTCTACATGGCAATGGTTATTGTATAAAAATGTGCAAGTATAGTATGACATACCTCAACAAAAATATATCTAACTGTTTCACACAGGAGGAAGGAGACAGAGGAACTTTCCTGTGCTGACATAGATGCAGTAATCTGGAAGCTCATATTGGGCAACTCTTACTGAGCTCCTGGAACAGCAATACACACACTTTTCTCAGTGCATTAGCCACACTTCTAACATACGTACAACAATTTTTTCAAAGGTTCAGTGTGATAGTACTCTGTATGCTAAACTGTCTCCCCTCTTCCATTTACATCAAGTTCAATGTTACACTTTTAATCTTCAAAGCTGTGTTAGCATGGCCCTAGGCTACTTCAGTGATTGCCTGCCAGAGTGATGTGAGTTTTCCAGGCAGTGGTTTAGGAAATATGGAATTTTAAAGTGCAAGGATGAGTCTTGGCAGAGTAGAAATTGAATTCAGGTTTTTCTCTGTGTACCTGGAATTCATTTAAAGAAGAAATGAAAATGACCTCTATAGTCTCCAGAACTAAATGACAAGGTTCAAATCTCTACTCTCTCCTTTTCAACATCTATATCTTATTTGGGCAGGAATTATCCAGAATGTTCCAGCACCAATGTTGCTGTAGGAAATGTTTTGGGACTCTCTTGTAAGTCTTATTGTTTCTTTTAAATTTCTATCACTTTTGCAATACACAGACACAGATAAGTTTCACACAGAAATGGAAATTATGGAATTCAGCTCTCTTATAATTACTGACAACATTGAGAAGGATTTCTAGAACTGTTTATCTCTATAGATCTAGTCCCGACACAATAATAATAAATAAATAAATAAAACCCTAAGGAGAATGTTATCATTAAAGAAAGCTGGACAGATAATATGTATAATACAGATTATCATTGTAAAGGCAACAGTATTAAATTATGGTTCATTCAAAGCTATTCCAAGTGATCATATTAAATACATTTTTGAGTCTTTAAGATTGTTGCTTAATATTTTTTAAGGCTGAAGAAATTAATGACTATTTAATGATGATTTGGCTAGAAATATAAATTGGCACATGTCATATGTTCCATGTTTTCCAGAAAACATGTAGTATTACATAGTTTTAACACCCTGAAAAAGGTAATAGTAGAGTATCTGATATAAAATTAAAATACGATTCACAGGACTTTTAAGTTACACTGGTTGAAATAACCTGAACAAGATATGGTGCAATTGATGCAGGGCTGATTCTCATAAAAGCATAGCAAAGCATGAATACCTCAGAATTTATGTATGATACGATCATCTACCAAATGATCCCTGGTTTTCTGTAAGAGTCAGTGGAAGAAGTGAAGAGTGGACTCAGTCATTGGAAAACATTATTTTTAGACTCCCCTACAGTGGAGGTTGCACAGACATTTTGCACTACTATGCTGCTTATTCCACCATGATTAGAAGTAACCTAGACTTTCACTTCAGCCACTGAGTTCAAATAAGGCCTTGCTGACCATCTAAAATTTGTCTGTGTAGTTATCAAGTCCACAAGTAGCATCTGACAATACTAGTATCTTCATGACTTAGAGGTGTATCAGGCAGACTTCAATAGGTGGTCAGTTAAGGCACTGAGGACAAGGAGTCATTCTGTAGGCGGTGTATTACATCAAGTCGGTCCTTGCACTGCTCAGCATTGAGGTTTGAGGTAGCCAAATTTAGATCCTAAATGAGATCATAACTGCCTCTCCCAACAATATACCTCCAAGCGCATAATAGTGATCATTTGCAGTCAAACAGCTACCTTTATTTATAGTGTTTATGTGGCACAAAAAAGAACAGCTAACAAAAATTATTTCCTCAGAAAATATTGAAGGGAGAAAATTATTTCAAGATAATGAATGAATATTGTGGTGTTAATCTATGCTCTTATTTACCACTAATTACCAGTGTGATTAAAGAAATTAGAGTTAATTAAAGGTAAAATGTTTCTTCTGTAAATTGTTTCATGCATCTGATAGTGAGATATGCCACTCAGAGACTGTTTCTCCCATAAAGCGTGTATGTTTATAGCCTGCATATAACATTTGTAATCATCTGTCTAATATGTTTTAGTATTACTAAACATAACTCATTGTGAGAGTTACTTTTACTTGAATAAATGTCCGCTGGTTTTGTAAACTGCCTGTTTCTAAAC
Organism: Phaethon lepturus; assembly: GCF_000687285.1. Taxonomy (NCBI): domain Eukaryota; kingdom Metazoa; phylum Chordata; class Aves; order Phaethontiformes; family Phaethontidae; genus Phaethon; species Phaethon lepturus. Next base: position 26,131 of record NW_010549657.1, read on the forward strand.
TCTGCCTCAGGCTGATGAATGCCAGCACAGTTATTCCCGAAACCAGCGCTACAGTTATGACTTTAATGAACAAGGCAAGTCTTCTGTTTCCATCCATGTAAGTTTGTCTGATCAGAGAAGCACTGAGTCAGATCACGCAGACTGGTAGTAATTTCATTCTTTTCGGCCAGTTAGCTGGTGTTGAATGAGTGTAGGAAAGGTGAGAAAGGGAAGAGATTAATTTTTTATAACATATGTAACCACAAAGTAAGAGAAATCTGTTGACAGAATCCTTTAACTTGCATGTATATTAAATTAGTATATGAGTCCCTGGGTAAAGTCAGTGTGTGCATCTTTGTGGTGTATTTTGTTTTTTCACTGCTCCATAGACTTTCTGGTACAGAAGTTTAAGAAAATAGAATTATTGTCTTGGGTCAAGATAAGCATAATACAAAAGAAAAAAGCTCCCCCCCTGCCACCAATGGTTGCTCTTTTCAGATGGTTTTACTGTCTATTCATACACTCGGAAACATGTGAATGCATATTTAGGGAAGACAAATCTTTCTTTACTGTGACCTACATCATCCACAGAAATAATAATTCAAAAAAAAGAAACCCACAGAAAACCATTTTTAAAAATCAAAAGAAAAGAGTCTGGAAAATCCCAATGCAGTCATTTAGTACATCTTGTTGCCAAAGAAAGATCAAAGAAAGATACTGCCAAAGAAATGCAGTATTTCTAGAGGGACATTTGCAGCAATGTCTGGGTTCAAAATTTATGAATCATTAATATAGTCATGCCATCTGGTTGATTTCTGCCTCCTAAACCTACATTCTCTTTGTATTTTGGATTGTTGCCTCTTAGATTATTTTTTTAACTCTTTCATTGTAGCAAGACCTCACTGTGCTTCAACTGCCTCATTGGTGGGTTTCATGGTCACACTTGCTCTTTCTAAGGTACAACTGCTCTGCTAAAAGCAGTTATTTCCAGTTATTGATGTTCTACAATAAATGGCTTTCATAAAAGCTGGTCATATGCAGCATTTTCTTAAAGTTAAAAACAGAACTGCATGGGATATTCCAGGTCATTTTGATCGAATAAATGCTGTTACTAAGTTTCAAAATGTTTTAATTTTTTGTTATTAAAAAAATAAAAAAAACCCACCAAACCTAAACCCACTTGCATATCAAATTATACCAAATACATATTAGTGGATCATAATACATAAAACACAATGTTGTCAGCATGTCACACTTCATGGTATTATTTCTAGATTTTTTAAACAAATATTCAATGAATATTCAATTTTCTGTGGAGGAATGATGCAAGTATTGATGCAAAGTGATACATGCGGCTAATCTCATCCTGAGATGAATTAGCAGAAGTCTATCCATCAGGACAAGGAATGTGATTTAACCGATCTATTCCACATTTTTGGGGACATATCTGGAGTGCTGCATCCAGTTTTGGTACCTCCCAAAGCAAAATACATAATGGACAAACTGGAGTGAGTCCAGTGTAGGCCCACCAAGATAACTGAGGGGCTAAGTGTGGAGAGGTTGAAAGAAACAGTTTTTGCTTAGTCTAGAGAAGAAAACACTGGAGGAGAATAACATTGCTAACTAAAGGAGAGGTTATGGAGAAGAAAGGTTCCTTGACTAGGAATAGGCATAACAAAAGGACATAAAGACTCAGCAACAGAAATTCCAACTGGCCATTGAGGTGTTGGAGTGTGTCCAGAGAAGGGCAACGAAGCTGGTGAGGGAGAAGAAGTGTTATGAGGAGTGGGTGAGGGAATTGGGGGTGTTTATGCTGCGGAAGAGGAGGCTGAGGGGAGGTCTTATCGCTCTCTACAACTACCTGAAACGGGGTTGTGGCGAGGTGGGTGTTGGTCTCTTCAACCAAGTAACTTGCAATGAGACAAGAGGAAATGGCTTTTTTCAACAATTATCAAGTTGCGCTAGGGGAGGTTTAAACTAGATATTAGGAGAAATTTCTTTACTGAAAGAGTGGTCAAGCATTGAATAATAAATTTTTTTTGCTAAAAACTAATTGCAAATAGAGTGGCTAAACCCTGTAGCAGGTTGCTGAGATGTTGCAGAGTCTTTACCCCTGGAGATATTTAAAACTTGTGTAGACACAAGCCTGAGAAACCTGATCTGACTTTGAAATTACCCCAACTTTGGGCAGGAGATTGGACTAGGTGACTTATAAATTTCCCTTCAAACTGAAATTATGCTATATTTCTGGAAGTCCATTTATACTTTCATACTGCTTTTGTAAATCTTTGTGATACCGGAGTTCCCAAAGAAAACACTGGTGTTGATATTACCCTCTAAAAAGAAAGGATGCTAGGTATCGTATTTTTATATTATTCCCAAAGTTCAGTTTTGGAGCCAGTCTTGTTTAATAACTTTATTGATGATCTGGACAAGGAGATTGAGTGCTCCCTCAGTAAGTTTGCAGGTGACACCAAGTTGGGTAGGAGTGTTGATCTGCTTGAGGATAGGAAGGGTCTGCAGAGGGATCTGGACAGGCTGGATTGATGAGCCAAGGTCAAATGTTGAGGTTTAAGAAGGCCAAGTGCAGGGTCCTGCACTTGGGTCACAACAACCCCATGCGACACTACAGGCTTGGGGAGGAGTGGCTGGAAAGGACCACAAAAGTAGGTAGAAAAGGACCTGGGGGTGCTGGTCGACAGCCGGCTGAACATGAGCCACCAGTGTGCCCAGGTGACCAAGGCAGCCAACAACATCCTGGGCTGCTTCAAAAGAAGTGTAGGGAGCAGGACTAGGGAAGTGATTGTGCCCCTGTACTTGGCACTGGTGAGGCCACACCTTGAATACTGTGTTCAGGTTTGGGATCCTCACTACAAGAAGGACGTTGTGTTGCTAGAGTGTGTCCAGAGAAGGGCAATGAAGCTGGTGAGGGGTCTGGAGCACAAGTCTGATGAGGAGCGACTGAGGGAACTGGGATTGTTTAGCTCAGAGAAGAGGAGGCTGAGGGGAGACCTTATTGCTCTCTATCACTACCTGAAAGGGGGTTGTAGTGACGTGGGTGTTGGTCTTTTCTCCCAAGTAACCAGTGATAGGACCAGAGGAAATAGCCTCAAGTTGCAGCAGGGGAGGTTGAGATTGGATATTAGGAAAAATTTCTTTACTGAAAGAGTGGTCAAGCATTGGAACAGGCTGCCCGGGGAAGTGGTGGAGTCACCATCACTGGAGGTGTTAAAAAAATTTGTAGATGTGGCACTTCGGGACATGGTTTAGTGGGCATGCTGGTGTTGCATTTATGGTTGGACTTTTCCAACTTTTATGATTCTGTGATTCTATGATTTTTGATCGTTAACTTGTCCAAGACGAAAACACAGATTATATAAATTGCTGCATTTATGAATGTAACCAAACTGCTTGACACTATTTTCTGGAGCCTGGGAGTGTACTTTTATTGTTTTTATGAATCAAGCACCTCATTGGCTATCCACCATCTATACAGAGAAGTTAAAATATTTCCTTAAAGATGCTTCATGCCTCAGTATGTTTGGATAAGGATAAGGACAATGTTTAGTCATTCACAAACTCCATCACTTCCCTTAGGACAATCTTTCTCCTATTAAAAATTCTATTTGTTTTACTGTACTTAAAAACCTGAAACTGTGATGTCTTTTTCCACCACAGGAAAAAACATGCTGAAATCCAAAAATCCCCAAATCATATAATCTTTGGGTTGGAAGGGATCTTTAAACATTACCAAGTCCAACCACCCTACAACGAACAGAGACATCTTCGACTAGATCAGGCTGCTCAGAGCACTGTCCAACTCAGCCTGGAATGTTTTCAGGAATGAGGCATCCACCACCTCTCTGGGCAACCAGTTCTGTTCAGCACCATCATGGTGAAAAATTGTTTCCTTATATCTGGTCTAAATCTACCCTCTTTTAGTTTAAAATTGTTGCCCCTTGTCCTATCACACAATAGGCGATGCTAAAAAGTCTGTCCCCATCTTCCTTATAAGGCCTCTATAAGTACTGGAAGGCTGCAAGAAGGTCTTCCTGGAGCCTTCTCTTCTCCAGGCTGAACACTCCCAACTCTCTCAGCCTGTCCTCAGATGAGAGATGTTCCATCCCTTTGATGATTTAGATGGCCTTCCTCTGGACCCACTCCAACAGGTCCCTGTCTTCCCTGTGTTGAGGGCTTCAGAACTGGACACAGGACTCCAGGTGGGGTCTCAGCAGAGTGGAGTAGAGGGGTAGAATCACCTCCTTCAACCTGTTAGCCACGCTACTTTGGATTCAGCCCAGGATATGGTTGGCCTTCTGGGCTGCAAGTGCACATTGCCTGTTCATGTCCAGCTTTTCATCCACCAATATTCCCAAGTCCTTCTCAGCAGAGGTGCTTTCATGCCCTTCATCCCTCAAATCTGGATTGATCCTGGGTTTTGCCTCGACCCAGGTGCAGGATCCTGCACTTGGCCTTGTTGAAGCTCATGAGGTTCACACAGGCCCATTTCTTGAGCTTGTCCAGGTCCCTCTGGATGGCATCCCATCCCTCAGGCATGTCAACCACACCACTCAGCTTGGTGTCATCTGCAAACTTGCTGAGGGTGCACTCAATCCAATTGTCTATGTCAGTGATGAAGATATTAAACAGTACTGGTCCCAGCACAGACCCCTGGGGGACAGTGCTCATCCCTGGTCTCCATCTGGACATTGAGCCATTGTCCAGTATCCTTTGGATGCTGCCATACAATCAATTCCTCATCCACCCAACAGTCCACCCATCAAATCCATATGTCTCCCATTTAGGGAGAAGGATGCTATGAACCATGTCAAGGGCCTTACAGAAGTCCAGATAGTTGACACCTGTAGCTCTTCCCTTGTCCACTGCTGTGATCATTCCATCATAGAAGGTCACTAGGTTGGTCAGGCAGGACTTGACCTTGGTGAAGCCATGCTGACTGTCTCGCCTCACCTAACTGTCCTCTATGTGCCTTAGCACAGCTTCTAGGAAGATCTGTTCCATGATCTTCCCAGGCACAGAGGTGAGGCTGACTGGTCAGTAGTTCCCAGGGTCCTCCCTTGGGCCCTGTTTATAACTGGGTGCAACGTTTCCCTTTTTCCAGTCTCCAGGGACTTGACCTACTGCCAGCACTTGTCAAATATCAAGGGGAGTGGGTTGGCAATTACATCAGCCAAGTCCCTCAAGACTCTGGGATGCATCTCATCAGATCCCATAGACTTGTGCATGTTCAGGTTGCTCAGATTGTCTCGAACCAGACCTTGTCTTAGCATTGGAGGGACTTTGCTCCTCCAGTCCCTATCTTACAGTCTATCCACTCAAGAGGTGTGGGAAGAGAGACTGCCACTGAAGACTAAGGCAAAGAAGTCACTGAGTACCTCCAATCTTGATGTCACCAATTAGCTCACTTGCGTTGGTGACCAACAGGCCCAATATGGCATCCCCTCTGATACGGCTGTTTATTACCTGGCTTAGGTAGTTATCCTCTGTCTTGCTTTCAGCTGGGATAGAGTTAATTTTCTTCATAGAAGCTAGTGTGAGGCTATGTTTTGGATTTGGCATGAGAAAATATTGATATCGTACTGATGTTTTCAGTTGTTGCTTAGCAGTCAAGAATGGTCCAACTTTTCATTCTGGCCTGCCAGCGACAACACTGGCAGTGCATGAGAAGTTGGGCGGGGACACAGCCAGGACAGCTGACCCAAACTGGCCAAAGGGATATTCCATACCATAGGACATCATGCTCAGTATATAAAGTTGGAACGAAGAAGGAGCGGGAGAGGGAACATTCGGAGTTATGGCGTCTGTCTTCCCAACTACCCATTGCGCGTGATGGAGCCCTGCTTCCCTAGAGATGGCTGAACACCTGCCTGCCCATGGGGAGTAGTGAATGAATTCCTTGTTTGGCTCTGCTTGTGTGTGCAGCTTTTGCTTTACCTATTAAGCTGTCTTTATCTCAAACCTTGAGTTTTCTCCCTTTAACCTTTCTGATTCTCTCCCCCTTCCCGCTGTGGGGGAGTAAGCAAGCAGTTGTGTGGTGCTTAGTTTCTGGCTGGGGTTAAACCACAACACCTTCAGGAGTTTCCTGGATTTGCCTACAACTTGCTGTGCTACTTTTCCAGCAGATATCAGGGTGGTTCAAGTCCCCCAGCAGGATCAGAACCTGTGAGTGAGATAGTAGCTACTTTTGTAGCTGGAGTAAGAAGGCTTCATCAGTAGACTCCCCTTGATTGTGTGGCCTGTAGTAGACACCAACTACAAGGTTCTCTTTGTTGGCTCGGTCCCTGATTCCTACCCGTAAGCTTTCTACCTGCTTGTGGCTAATTTCAGAGACAGTTCTTCGTACTCTATCCATTTCTTGACGTAGAGGGCAACTCCTTCACCCTTCCTTCCTTGGCTGTCCCTTCTGACCAGCCTGTAACCATCGATAGCCACACTCCAGTCATGGGATTGTCCATGACTGGATGACTTGTACCCAAGTTTAGGTAATGGCAACCAGGTCGTAGCTTTCTAGCAGCATGTGCCTTCCAACTCCTCCTGTTTGTTGCCCGTGCTGCTTGCATTGGTGTAGAGGCACTTCAGCTGGGCTGTCAGCCATGTCATCCTTTTAGAGGAACACCCTTTAGTTCCTTGATGTTGATGTCAGATACTCCCAATATGTTTAGGATTTTTAGCTATTCATGGTTGTCATGGCTGGCTAACACAGAAAGCTATATCTGAATTTAAATTGAGCGATTTAAGTGAACAAATTTATTTAAAATGTACTGGACTAGACTAGATATACTCTGTCTTGTCTCTGATATTTTGGATTTGACCCTATATATAGCCTTTCTTTTGTGTAACACCGTTTGATAAACGGACAGTTTTAAAAGCATAAGTAATATCCTGTCCTGCCTGCTATGAACACCACAATTAACCTGATTCATGGGACATGAGTGTCATGAAATACATTGTTTGACAAGCACCCTAATTACTTATATTAACAGCAAATCTGAAGACTGCAGTTGAAACAAATCTGAACGTCATATATCATAAAGTTTGCTGTAGTTTTCTTCACATAGTTTGCCATTCTTTAAGGGATAAAGAATTTTGTGGAAAACTCTCCTTTTTCTCTCTTTTTTTTAAAACCTCAAATCTAATAATATTTCATCTGTTTTTGAGATTATGTATTTATACAGATCTGTGCCTGTCTTTCAGGTTATTTTGATGTGTATGGACAGAAATATTTCGAGATTTATTACAAGAAGCAGGAGCTTAAATTAAAAAAAAAAAATTTAAAACCTGCTAAATTTTCAGGAGCAAATATACCTCTGTTTATATATCTAACTAATTCTAATTCAAGGTATACTAAAGTTAGTCTTCCTATATGTTTACCATCAATATGGTTCAGAGTACTGGAGGCTAAAATAAGACCCAGTGACAAATCTAACATGTTGTTGTTTTGTATTTCTTACTTACACAGTTCTGTGAAACATTTTCTCTTTGAATGCATCATAGGTATCACAGATAGTGTATTTGAGCCCCTTGGTTTTAATGTATTTATTCTTACAATTGAGCTTTTCTTTGTAAAAGAAAGGATTATTATTATTTTCACTTTATAGCTAGAGAACTGACTTGACGAGTCATGCAACTGGTATGTTGTCCACAGTAGACAAAACCTGTAGAAGAAGTGGAAACTGCAAGAAGATATCTTTAAATCTAGGTTGGTGTTCCACTAACTACTGGAAACCACCTACCATTTCCTGTCTCATTGTTAGAAAAAATTTGTTTTGTTCAGTTTAATTAATAACATTCATTCTCTTCTGTTGTTTTTCATGCATCTTGTCACATCCAATGAACTTCTATGAAAGATGAAAGCTTGCCTCAAAAACTTTGTAACTTCTGGTTAACACTGTTGCCCAGATTTGATGTTACACAAATACTTTATCTATTGCTCTCTTTTTTTTGAAACCAATGAATGTTATGATGTATGGTCAACTAAAGACATAACCACTGTGCAGGTGCTTCAATTATGAAAAAGAGTAGCAACACTTCCCAAAAGATTGAGCTTTGAGTGTGATGAATAGATGACTCTCATAAACCATTTCTTTAATCCCAAACCAAACACAAAGCTTCAAAATGCTCAATCTATATACAGTTTATGTTTAACTATGTTAATGTCATGGTGAATACTTCTGAAAAGAATGATCACATTGCCCATTTGTAACATGTATACACAATACATTTATGGGAAAGAGTCATCAGTGGGTTAATTTGAGTTACCTTAATTTTGAGGAAACTAAGATAACTACTTCAGACAGACAAGTTCAAAATGAAGCTTTTAAGCTGGATAATGTAAAACCTAATAAGGGAAAAATAAACTCTAGATAATGATGGTATGTAGTGAGGAGCTAGTCCTCAGGCAAAAAACACTGAATGTTTTCTCTTTCTTGCAGCCTACATCTCTATCCATTAGTGTTAATCTATCCATTAATGTTAATCTTTGCATCAGTTTTGATGCATACTACATCTGGCGGAGTAATAGCAGAACCAGATATACACCTGCAGGTAATTTACGGACATACATTATACCTGTGAATGACATTCTTGGATCAGCATCCTCCTTTTTTCACCTTCTTTTTGAGTGGGGAAGTTCATGTTTCCAAGAAAGAGGAGTGCATTTTAAACATTTTACAGAGCTTCAATTTCCTGTCTTTTTTACACAAAATGTTTCAGGTTCTGAGTCCAAAGTAATTTTGAGCATTCCCTGCTAAGAAAGACCCCCCAAAATTTCCTAAATCTAAATCAAAGATGTGATACTAGAAATTTCCATGGATAAAATACCTGATTTTTTAAAGCATGTACTGTATGCAAGAATGCATATGTTGTCATGCCTGAATACCTACTTGTATATCAACAGTTAGATGATTAGTTTTGGACTTGTTCTTGAGTATAACTTACCATGCACGTTGTAAACCCTTTACACTACTTGAAGGCATCCCACAGAGCTTGTGAATCTGTGCTTTTGCATTTTTGTGTAATCTGAAGTTCTTACCTGTTACATTTGGTCGTTTTAGTACCAGAAAGGAATTAACAGATTGTATCTGTGAGTAGGTGTCTCAAACTTTTTTTAATATTGTGGTGGTGCTTTTATGAGATACCCTGAGGTATAATCCAATAAATGAAGGAGCATGTTAAAGAATTCACTGACCCCTCTAAATAGATCTTTCTGTAAACTCAAGTTCATGAGACAGATGTTCTTGCCCTATGTTTTTTAAAATGGCTAATGGCTACGATGAAAATATAGGAAATTATGAAGATCCTTGATCATATAACTTCACAGACGTTGAATTAGTGTTGACAGTTGTATATCTTATGATTCATGCTGTTGTTGGCTTAGGAACTTCACAGTTACTAGAGTGCTGTATCTTTCTCGAGTACATGTTGCTAATCAAGAGGATTATGCTAAAATGAGTGAAAGTTTGATAAAGACAAAAAACTTGCATGGGCGTAATCATTTCAGTTAGGGAAATGTGATTTGAACCCTTATCAATAAAGTAAAAATATTGTTACAAAAATATTCATCTACTCCTTTTCCATGCACACATCTGTGCAATTTAAAAATTCACAGTAATATTCATATTCCAGTAAAAATGGATCACAGCAAAAGTAATTGTGAAATGTAGTCAGAATGTATCATGGGTCATCACACTGTGGTACATTAGAAAATAGTTGATCTCTTTCTTTCAAGGAAAGAAGAAAAGGATTTTGTATTTTTTTACTGTCATCTGTTCTGATTTTAAAACTTTTCCAAGTTTTTTTTCCCCAAGTATCATAGATGGATGGCCTTCTTCAAACAAGCCATGAAAATTTCTGTTAAATCTATTTTCTTTAATGTAGAAATTAAATAAATAAAAGTGCATCCAAAGGTGTTTTGTTTTGTCATTTTTTTTTCACTTTTAGTCTTTCATTTTATGAAATTTTATTTTCACAGTTTTGTTATTTAAGAATATACAAAGCTGGGAACAGTTCCAACTGACAATGAAGAAATTACTGTACTTCACTGAAAAAAAAGTTCTAGCTCTGAGTGCTGTCGCATGGAGAATAAATGAGGTCATTCAATTCTGATTTTTCTAGAAGTCAAAATACTTTAGAACATGAAAAACATGGATTTAACTAATTGATTTACACCCTGGAAATACACTATTTGCCACAAACACTTTTTATGATGCAATGTGTGGAATATCACCCATTGCATCTGCATACAATACACCATTTTTTCTTAAGGATAAACTAAGTGTTATAAAAATATATAACTGTCTATACTGAATAAGTCCAAAGATTCATTTATCTGAGTATTCTCCTGCCAGTAGTGGTGAAATGCAGATGTTAGGAACAAATTACAGTGTACATATAAACATATTTTAAAAACCCAAGTAAATAGTGATAGTTCTTCACAATATTCTCCAAGCCTCCAAGAGCTGACATCTCAGTTACATCCTGAAACAATGGTCATATTTTTGAATTACGCAGTCCTTTTTGCTTTCCATATAGTTTCTCCAGCTGCCCCTTGAGTTCCTGCAGAGTTTTAGCACTCCCACATCTTGAGCCAAGGAGCTTTACAGCTTAACTACAGACTGTCAAGAAATGCTAGAATTTCTTCTTTCTGAACTTGCTACATACTACCTTGACCTGATGTTAGTTCGTATCTTGTAGGGTACAGTGAGCAACTGATCTCTCTTCACAGCTCCAGATCACTATAGATGCTCTCTGAGCCACTCTTTTTTTTCTTTTAAGGCTGCTGACGTAGCATTTTCATACAATACATACATACAATACATACATACAACGACTTGCATTGATAAGTATATACATCTATGAACATAAACATTAAATATCTAGTTATATTTTAGAAACGTAAATAACAATCTTTTGCAGAGACTAGATCCCCATCTTGCCAAGCTGTCTTTTCTCTTCTAGCCATTTTGTACTTTACAGGAAATGCAAAATGCAACGGCCATCAGAGGATTACATTGCAGAAGTAAGCTCTTTACTGGCTTTAAGCAGACACAGATACTCTTTGCCAGTTAACAGCACTGTAGAGGGCAGAAGACATGTTGTCTGTCTGGAGACCATGAAATAAAACAGAACCTAAGTAAATTATCACTCCTTTTTTCTGGAGAAACGGCGGGTCCATTACCACCTTGTGTCATGAGTTGTTATAGTTACCTATGTTTGTTAGGAGGTTTGTTTTTTTCAGTATGGCCTATGTGCGCTCATTTAGTATTTTTGCAGTAAAATTGTCAGTTTTAGGATTTTTGCCCAGCTCTCTGTACATGAACAATAATATTTATGTTTGTACAATTAAGAATGCAGTATAAGGAATGAGAATATTAAATATATTTTTTCTTCTATACCAGAGAGAAGAGAGAATAAAAAACAACATAAAAAGAAGATAAAACAACAAATCAGAATATTTTCTTTAAAAACACCTATATATTTCTGGACTCATTTGAAATCAAATACTTTGAAAGAAAGAGAATGTAAAAAATTTAGGCTCAAAGAGTTAAAACAGCCATCGTTTAGCAACGATGATGATATCATAAGATTCAAGTTTCTCCTGCACTGAGATGGTTAATCTCACTAAAGATCACTCTTCCTTTCCCTTCCTGGAATGGACAAGAATCTCACTCCCATGGAGACTGAGTAGTTGAGATATCAGTAATCTCTCTATAAAGAATTCAGGTCTGAGCTCTGAAACAGAACTTGTACACAACATAAAATCTTACTGGCTGAGTTCCAACACTTAAAGAGCTTCAAAGCTTTTGATAGGAGCAGCAAAGGACTGACTTGCAGACAGCTAATGATTAGGTTTCCAGACAAAAAAAAATCCATTTGGGAAATGGCAAACCAACTGTTTTTAAAAGGCTTCCAACAGTGTAGGTCACTATACCATACCTAATGGAAAGGTCATCTCTTAGGAAAGGTTAGAAAGCAGTGAGAGCTTTATACTTTTTTTTTTACTTCAGATCATTCCCTTGAAATGGACCGCAAAATGAATGGAAGGAGATGGTTCAGCCTCATGGCTGCATATCCCGACTGCCTGGCTTATCAAGGGAGTCTGGAGGTTTAGCACAGAAAGACGTATGAACTGGGACAAAGGAGATATAAGCACTAGTACATATGTATATTTTACTGTTGTTGAAAAAAATAACAATTAGCCCGTTAGTGCCAACACACGGTCAGCAAAATGTTTCCTTTAAGTGAGTTATACAGGAATTATTATTAAAAAAAAAAAGTATGATTTCTACTAGGGACATTTTAAGTATTCTTACTTTAATTGGCACCCAGTTCAAAGTTCATCCCACACATCTCTCTCTTTTTTACCCTGTCCCCAAAAAGTAAGAAAAGCTGTCTCTTTGCTAATGCTAAAGGATAAAAAAACCCCAAAGGCACCCAGGAATACTAAATTGTCTCTGCCTACTCTAGAGCAATTTTTACCTTCCAGCAGCTATACAATTAAAATGTGAATCTCCTTATATATTCCAGATCCAGAAAATATTTAAATGTATGGCCTCTTATCAGATGATAAAATAAAAATGGATAAAATCCATGGAAATATGATATGCATTCACATAAAATCTGCTGCTGAA
>NW_010549657.1:38790-74844 GCF_000687285.1 Phaethon lepturus
TTATGGACCTCTAGTCTGTTTTGCCAGTGTTCCCATCCTATACCACAGATCATTTTTATTACTTAAGTCTTGCTTCCAGATAGAAAGGGTTATTTCCAGATCACACAAAATGAGTTTCTTGAACTACAGTGGCATTACTTACCTTCTGGTGGTTTTTTTAGCAAGTACTCTGGATGTTTTGGTGTGCATGGCTCTAATGTTTTCTGATTCATAAGTCACGAATTGCTTTTGTTCAGTATTTCATATTTTTGGATCTTCGTCTGTAAAGTTCTTACATTTTTTCTGTTGTGATACTAATCCTGTACAATTCCAGACAGGAGAAGTAAACAGGAAGATCACCTTCTGATGAGAGTATTAAATTATTCTTTGCCTCATTCTTTATGATGAAGATTGGGTTATGTCTGATTTTTACTCGTGAAAGACAAGAGCAAGCCAAAAAGGCTTCACATACTGCAGTTCACAAGACTAATAACATTTTTTTCAACGTTTCAAATTCTAATGAGAAATAGGCAATTTATGTCACTTGCCATGCATTTATACTTCAACGTATACTTTGATGAAAAAGGATACAATTTTAAAGACAAATTTTGAAAAAAAAAAAGGAAGAAAGAAATCTTTTTAATATCTTACTATGTGCTAGGTCTCAGTCCTAGAACGAGGATGCAGCTTGCACCTTGAAGATTCTTCAGGGATGATATGGGATGACAAGTAAAATTAATTAGCATTGTTTTAAAATTAAACATATTTTTAGATTCATTTGTATAATATGCAAATGTTACATTGTCTGTTCTTGAAAGTATGCAACCAGGAGAACTACTGAGGGAGAAAGTTTTTGATTATTTACTACTTAAACGTAAGATTTTTCTGCCTTTAAGATTGTTTTTTCCTTTAAATTGTTATTGTTGCTTCAGATTGAAAAAAGAAAAATACAGACTCAAGGCTTTTCACTAAATAATACTATTTGTCAGAAGGATGTCAGAAGAGAAAATAGATGGTAAGTTTGTATAATTATAATAGGTTTTTTGATGATCATTTTTACTAATGGATAATTTTACAGCAATAATTATTAAAACTTGCTGATATTTAATCCTTTCATAATACTCACCAGGTTCTGTTATTCAAAATTCACTTTTTTTCCAGAGAGAATTTTTTGGGCTGAAAGTTATTTTAATCAAGAAAATTGCTTTGGAATTCATAATGGAGAATTATCATATAATGGTACTAGGTAAATAAATTATGCACCATTAATTGTATTTCATATAATCATACATATGTAATTTCTTTATGAAAGTAACTGGTATAATTTGAATTTCAAACAGCACTGTGACTGTAACAGTAATAGCTTGCATTATGCTGGTTAGTTATGTCATTTATACAGATGAAATGTAGATTACTATAAGAAACATTACAGGTGAATACAAACTGAAAAATCTCTTCGTTGGAAGTACAGGCATATAAATGTTCATTTCTATGAACATTCACATTAATATATACTGAACATGTAAATATGTAGACAAAATACATGTAAAAGAGCTCTAGAATTGAAATGTGAACTTAATTATTTTAGATTTGTGCTCATTGTTCGATCAATACTTGTCTCTGCACTCTTCAAGCCAATACATTTTCCCGTACGAGATGTACAAATACTTGATATACTTTTTAGTCTCTTCATAGTCAAGTGCTTCTCGTGGATAGGAACAAATAATTGTCCACATTGTTTAGATTCAGAGACTTTACATCCCACCCTTTTGGATTAGGTGTGATGCTTTATTTTGGCTAAATAACTGAGCTGAAACATAAGATTAATCTTTTTCAGTTTCCTTTTCCTTCAGATAATTTCACAAAGAGATGCCGATGGTGATTCTTCAGTGTCTTCGTGGAGAAACCTGGTTCTTTTAAGTCGTTATTCAAACCTGCCTTTCCACTAAGTTTTCTTGAAATTATAGTATTACTCATGAGCTGTCATTTCCCCCTGAGTCTATTCAACCCTGTATCATATGGGTTTGAACTGTAACTGGGGAAAAAGGGAGGGAAAGGGGAACTACATATCTTGCATGTCAAATATTTATGCTGTTACTTACATTTTCCATTTCCCATCAGACATTTTTGAATACTATTGGCAGTGATAGCAAAGGAACTGGGGAATAGGTATACCAACATAAGATTGTATTTTATCCTTATTGCTTCAGCCATAACTGTGAGCATTAGCTGATGGTTTGTTTCACAGTATCATTGTTTCAGCAGCTTTCTGCACCTGGTTTCTTGGTCACCATTGATTTTTTTTGTCCTTTGTCAGCACTATGGATTAAGTCTTTTTTCTGTATCATTCTTTAAGAATCAATATGTAACTTTATGAAAAGATTAAAATATTTGGTTTAAGTTTTATGATCTAAGCTGTGGACATGGCCTTATGTTATTATCATGGTTTAACCCCAGATGGCAACTAAGCACCACATAGCTGCTCGCTCACCCGTCCCCCCCGCCCCGGTGGGATGCAGGAGAGAATCAGAAGGGTAAAAAGGAGAAAACTCGTGGTTTGAGAAAAGGACGGTTTAATAGGTAAAGCAAAAGCCACGCACACAAGCAAAGCAAAACAAGGAATTCATTCTCCACTTCCCCCCAGCAGGCAGGTGGTCAGCCATCTCCAGGAAAGCACAGCTCCATCACGCATAATGGCTACTTGGGAAGACAAGACCATCAGTCTTGAACACCCCTCCTTTCCTTCTTCTCCCATCAGCTTTATATGCTGAGTATGACGTTTTATGGTATAGAATATCCTTTTGGTCAGTTGAGGTCAGCTGTCCTGGCTGTGTCCCCTCCCAGCTTCTCATGCATCCCCAGCCTACTTGCTGGTGGGATGGTGTGAGAAGCTGAAAAGACCTTGACGCTGTGGAAGCACTGCTTAACAATAATGAAAACATCCCTGTTTTATCAACACTGTTTCCAGCACAAATCCAAAACATAGCCTCTTACTAGCTTCTGTGAACAAAATTAACCCTATCCCAGCCAAAACCAGCACAGTTAGGAAACTATTGGGTTTTTTCTTCAGTAGATTTCAATATGGATTATCTATCATTGCTGCTATTACTGCCCCATAATGCTAGAAAACTGAATACCAAAAGTTCATTTTATAGTCTTCTGTTATGCTTGGAAGTTTTTACCTCTGTACTTTGAATAAGACAGTGCACACTAAACAAAGATTCCTTTAGTATTTAATTGTCTTTTTAGTGTTTCCCCAAAGTTTTTTTGAATTGAAAAGTATTGAATCATATGTTTACTTTTTCTGGGGGGGCCTTCGGTTAAACAAGATATTAAGTGCTGTTTTTACCAAGAGATCTAGATATGTGGAGTGCAGCATATAGCATAAAAAAAAAAAGAAGAACACAGGTTATATAAAAACATAATACGTGCACACACTCACAGTGCCCCAGTCTTTGACTAAAGTTTCCTTTGTTCTGTTTTTGATGGAGCAGGACTCAGTTTCTTGATGAAACATCCCAGAAAGGTAGTTCATGCTGAGGAGTGCAACAGGAAAGAAGCAAGCAACTCCAGTGAACAAACAGTGTAGAAGCTGCAAACTTATTCAGGACCTGGAACACACAACAGACTGAAAAAAACTATCATCTCCTTGACTGGAACAGTCTTCATGGCTTTGGCTTTCCCACACTGTTCTTGCATTGTGCCTCAACATTGATCAGGAGATCAGTGCCATGTGGCACTTTACACCCCGTCTATACTCAGTGAATCCTTAGCT
The DNA here is from genome assembly GCF_000687285.1 of Phaethon lepturus. NCBI lineage: Eukaryota > Metazoa > Chordata > Aves > Phaethontiformes > Phaethontidae > Phaethon > Phaethon lepturus. The sequence continues at coordinate 42,545 of NW_010549657.1, forward strand.
GCCTGTTCCTGACCACACTTTTTCCATTAAAATGCTGAATAAAACAGACTGTTTTCAGTCCCTGTTAACCTTCAGTTTGACTGAAGTTAATTCACTTTAGTCAACATAACAATGGCCTGGAAGTATGTACTCGATCAGCTGCTATTGCTCAGCTGAGGGTGTAGTCACTTCTGAAACCTTCCAAAATAATCACAAACAGGTGCAGGGACACATCTCAAGATACTTACACCTTCAAACAGTAACAAATATTCATGTCAAGCTAAGTAGTGTCACTGGCCTGGCCTTAGAAAAGCGTTAGAATAAACTATGTTGCACAGCTGATCAACAACTCAGTAATACTGTAATAAGACATACATTAAATATCCAAGATCTCTACCAGAGTTGTTCAAAAAATTATTACTAGTTTTCTTCAAGATATTTTCCCTTTTTCATTAAAAAACACCACAGTTACCTTGATATGGAAATGTAATCATGAAGCTTATGGTCACTATGGAGGGGAATCTGTGAGTCTTGCACTTCCAATATTGCTCATGCTGTGTTTACCGATGGCACAATATTTTCTATGAGATGCCACAGTTTCTCCTGTGAACAAGGAGAGTCTGTGATAGGAGTCTCATATGTGTTCCTACATTGTGACCAGTGAAAGAGAGCGGGGATAAAATTGATAGCCCCAGTATCAATACAGGCTGGGCGATGAAAACATCAAGAGCAGCCCTGCCGAGAAGGACTTGGGGGTACTGGTGGATGAAAAGCTGGACGTGAGCCAGCAACGTGCAATTGTAGCCTAGAAGACCAACTGTAAATGATCAGAGGGATGGAACACCTCTCCCCTGAAGAAAGGCTGAGCGAGTTGGTGGTGTTCAACCTGGAGAAGAGGAGGCTCAGGGGAGACCTTATTGCAGCCTTTCAGTACTTAAAGGGGGCTTACAAGAAAGATGGGGACAGAATTTTTAGCAGGGCCTGTAGCAACAGGACAAGGGGTAATGGCTTTAAACTAAACTATCACTTCAGGATATGGTTTAGTGGGCCTGTTGGTGTTGGGTTGATGGTTGGACTTGATGATCTTAAAGGTCCTTTCCAACCTTAATGATTCTGTGTGATTCTGTAAAAGAGAGTAGATTTAGACCAGATACAATGAAGAAATTTTTGACAATGTGTGTGATGAAACACTGGCACAGGTTGCCCAGAGAGGTGGTAGATGTCCCATCCCTGGAAACATTCCAGGTCAGGTTGGACTGGGCTCTGAGCAACCGGTTCTATTTGAAAATGTCCCTGCTCACTGAAGGGGATTGGACTAGATGACAAACCTTGGTCCTTTCCAACCCAAACTATTCTATGATTCTATGATTTTATGATTCTATGTTTCTACGATTCTATGATTTTATGATTCTATGATTCTATGATAAATGGTAGTTCTTATGAGTTACTTTAAGGAAATATCTAAGTCAGAATATTTTTATTTGAATGCTTACATCTACCTCAGACTTTTCTTGTTACATGTACAGAATATATATTTGCTATTAATCATTAATATTTAGAAAATAAATTTGCATCTATCTAGCAGACATGAAATTTATTAAAATAATTTATGTTCACCTTTTTTTAAACCTGACCTTTCATTGTTAAAGTGTTTTTATCAGATAAGTGAGACTGTATTAGTGACTGCCCTACAGACTTTAAGGCAGTCCTTAATTTATGGGCTCAGTTTTACCACAGAAAACATTATTGTAGCAAGGGATTATTCTCTGCAGTTGAATAAGATACTGTGCTTTCTATAATTTTCATTATTCCTTTGTTAATGTTGAGAAATTCCTTTTTCTAATGTGTTAGTGCCTGCCATTTTGTATTACAGGTTAGTTACAGAACATTAATTTTCTTTCTAATATGTATTTTAAAATAACATTATATTTTACATTATGAAAGGTATTGTTTCTGTAAAGCAAAGATTTTTTAAAAGACATTTTACTTATCAAATGCATATTCCACAAGGAGTGGAAGTCCACACTTCTTGCCATACTTTTATTCTTTTATTGGCATATGAAAATTCAGGATTAGCATTGCAGATCTGTCATACTTTACTTGTAATATGTCAAGTATAGGTCAAACTCAGAAGTGCAGCTCAAGGAGAGAGAACAAAAGAAAGTCAGGATCCATTCTGAACCTAGAAAAGTGAATTACTTTTAATTTTAGATTTTCTGCAATATTTTTAAATTTAATTTACAGTATCATACTTGGAACTTAATGATAAATGTGTATTCCTCATTATCTGCTTTCTTTAGGGACAAGAAGACTTCTAAATGAACCGAAATGAACTAAACGAACTAAACTTTAACCACTACAGGGCACTCTGAATTAGTTTATGTTCCTGGACCATGCCAAGCTTGTGAATTATACTAGAAATCTAAACTGCAGTCATGTCTTGTTCACGTTTCCAAGCTGAAGTAAGATCCTGGAGACAATATTAAAACTGCAGGTTAGAACTGCACACAGAGCTGTGAGGTCTCTATCAGTACCAAGTCTGGTCAATTGACCTAATGTTTACTTTGAAACTAGAATAAGACTTTAAGCCTGGATTGGACTATATAGCTCTGGTTACTATGAGCTGGCCCTCAGCTATGGAAAAATGCTGAACTTCACACTAGAGCTTTCCCTAGCTACCAGTTTCTTCCTACTGCATTAAAAAAAATCCAAAAACAACACAGAACAGAAAAAATTCAGAGAAGAAAGGACAAATCAACACTGCAGTAGTATCTCAACTCTTAATTTCCTCTTGGTGTGTTACACATGTAACCTTCATACTAACATACCTACCAAAGTTCCACAGCTCAGGCTTGTGGAAATTCATCACTTTACAAATATTTTTTATTACAAGATTAATTAAATAATTTGTTATAAAGTGGCAGTAGGGTTGATGCCATCAGGACTGGAACAGGCATGAATGCAGTCATGCCAAGGTGCTCGATCTCCCCAGTCAAGCATTCCCTCACTGGCCAGGGAGAGCACTCATCTCACTCTCTGCTGGTCTTCTTGACCATGGACACAGAGCTGACACTGATGATCTGGCCACAGGTCTGTTTTTTTGTTGTGCTCCTGCTGCAGTGAACAGCACATGGCTACCCAACTGGTACCACCAGGCAGCATCAGGCACATGTCTGTACACCCTCTTATTACCTTTCCTGTTTCTTGGCCTTTCTTTTCTCCACTCTTGTTCTCCCTTTCTCTGCCCAGTCTCCTTCCATAATTATTTTTTCTCCTCTGGTACCAGGTGTGATACTCCTGAACCCAAATTTATTATTTCTGGTAATGTTCCTAGATAGTCTCTGCCACATATGCCAGGGCTGTTATGATTAAGCCAGGTGCTGCTGGCCTTTCAAGACTGTACTCCCCAAAACATGCCCAGAGTTTCCCTCCAGTTTTCTGTGAAGTTTGACTGCTTCTTATTCAGCTCCCACTTTAATCATCTGTGAGGTCCAGTTATGTTTCATGGCAGGATTTGTAACTTTTGTCAGCTTCTCACACAATTTCTTATGTCATGTCCAGTAGTTTTCCATGTCCTGCTCAGTACTCTTAACTTCAGGCCAGGTGAAAGGTCTCATCATTTACCTGCAGCCCTAACATGTCAAACCTGCACTGAAACCAAGTTTATGTACTGAAAAGTATCCACCGTCTGTCTTTATGTCAGCTTAGGTAAATGGGTTTAGGAAATGATGTAGTTAAACTGGTGTGACTTCCATGTGCACAGATGCTCTGAGAAAAAGATACACAGGTACTGCCTAAAGAGTTTTCTCTTTGATGCATCAATACTTATTTATATACAGGTGTTTTTTAAAATAATGAATAAATCTTCTATCTCCTCAAATTTATCTTATCTATGTATTGGATAATTATTAATAACTATGAATTTCTATGAAGAAATGAAGACTGAATCTAAACTATTTCCAGAATGTTGAGGTTTTTTCTTGATCTGTGGATACCTTGAAAAACGATATATAAAAATCATCTCTGCTGGCATCGGTAAATATAAATACCATGACAGATCAGGCATTAATCGATGAAATTGATTGAAAATATTCCTACTTTTATTGGTAGCTAAATCTTTTCTGTTGTGGGGAGGTGCAATGCTTAGATGGCTTACAAACTATGCTTGAACTAACAAAATTTATCTGTTTGAAAGAAGACTGCTGACTGTACACTAAGATATAACTCTTTCGAAATTACATGCATTAGTCCTGTATGCACAGCTTCTTATGGTCACTCTAGTACAGACATCTCCTGAGAATATTTTCCAATTGCTTTCCCAGAAGCACAAAGATGCTGCATCAAGATGTGGTAACAAGGGAGTAGAGAGTCCACCTCCAACCTTCATTAGATAGGTGGTGACTTTCATTAATATAAATTACTTCATTATAAGAGATCATCTAATTATTTCTGAATTCACAAAATGATATTCGAACAGCCCTAAAGGGGATTTAGATTTCAGACTTTTCTGGAGAGAAATGGACATTTGAGACAGTTGTCAGGGAACGTCTTATTGTAGATAGCCTGAAAATTTTGATAGCTCTGAAATTAAAACCCACCAGATTGACAAAAAGAAAGAAATAAAAGAACCTCCAAACAAGATATATGTGTAAAACTTTGTGTTAGGTAATCATAGTGCTTAGAATTGAATTCATCTAACCATCAGAGGTTTGTAACAGAGTTATAAATATTTTATTGGATTTTTAATAATAAAAAAATCCTTAATGGATATGATATAGGGTGAGTGCACTAGTACTTGAAAGCTCTGATATATGGCAACTCCAGCAGCTTTGAGCTGAATCAATAAATCTCATGAGTTTGTGTTATGATGCCTTAGTATCTTGTCATCTACCATCCGTTTCCGAAAAAAGAAAAACTATAATAAAAGCATCGGGCTCTGGTTTTGTTCAGAAACTGAAACATTCAAAGAGCTTTTGAGTAGGACAGTGTAAATAACTTATTTCTTTATTTCTGTGGACCCAAATCATTTATAGAATTACTTATTCTTTATTTAATGATGTTCAGAAAGTGGAGCACTCACCAGTATGGGGAAGATAAAAATTCAATATCCATATATACACAACAGGTTTAAATTGAAACCTTCCACAAGGGCCACTGAGTTACAAGAGAGCTGTGCCTTCTCCATCTTTGACACTGTTCGTAATTTTTTCAAAACAAGACATGTACACAGCAAAACATGGCACTCAGTCATTCCCTCTCTTTCCATTTAAAAAGAGAATCAATATAGGCACTTACTCCAGTTTGCTTGTGGGCTCTCTCTCAGTGACTATATAAATATTTAAATGCAAAGCAGAATAGCCCTAACCAAAGGTTCTGCAGAAACTTTGATTCAGAGCAGTGGGTGGCCTGGCCTCTCAATTAACAGGGAGATTAAAATCTGTGGCCTGAAATGGATTGTGTGGATTTAAACTCTGACAGCACGTTCACACTTTAGATTTATTAGGCAGGAAGAGAACATCTCTTCACCGTGTCCAGCAGTCTCAGCTGATACTGGTGGGCAAATTTCAAATTTGCAAGTTATTTCAGAAAAATTAAAAAATGAAACTTTTTGATGAGTTTATTATTTCATTGCTTTCCTTATCACCCCTTTCCCTCCAACTTTTATCACCAGTGTTGTCTGATGATATTTTATTGCCAAAAATTATTATGTGTACATTTAACTATTTCTTTATAAATTATTAATTAGGCAATGCTTCCATTTGGAAAGCACAGGAAAAAAAATAATAGAGAAAATAATTTGAATACAAAGGAAAATATTACTGAAGGTAAAAATAACTTTTAGTAATAACTACCAAAAACCTTAGTTCCCATTTTTCTTGTAATTCTTCTTCTGTTAAACTGGAGTTTAAACTACAATTTCTCATTGAACAAAAATTTAGGAAGTATGTTAGAAGCTTTGAAGGTTTTGTGGTATCATAGATTAGAAATAAGTGAAAGCTGGGTGGGAAAGAGCTACTGTGTGTAAATTAAGAATTAAACAGTTGAGGTTTGGCCTGATTTCTATTTCTAATTAACTAGTGCTTTTCTAGTTTCCTGGAACTAACTGGGTCCATTTCTCCATCCTTAGGACAGCCTTTATGCGTAATATTTTCTTTAAAAGTGTTCCTTTCCTGACATATAATATACTTAACCTGGTACAAAATTGCTTCAGGATTCTATGATCTACATTTGTAATTTGTCAAGGGAAAGAACTCTCTTATAGTCAGAGTTTCAAAGAAAGGTCTGGTTTTGTTTTTAAAATAAAGACAGACTGCTTCAGGGAAGCTGAAGATCCAGGGGTGGAATCTCAGTGCCGCTGAAGCTACGGGAATTTTACAGCTGCCATCAATGAAATTATGGTTTAATATCTGATTTTCAGTTTGGTTCTTTGCAAGCATCTGTGTGCACTTAATTATGTGTGAAAATACTCAGACTGTATGAGGGAGTCAGATCTTTCTGCATGGGCACATGGCCAATTAATATAAGATTCTTTATCACTACCACCTAACATTAATGACAAGTAACTTCAGTGCAATACATCTTGCCTAATTTTATTGATTTCAGAATATGTTCCACATGACTAAGGACTGCAAACTGGGCTCAGATATCTTCTAGTCTCTTCATCTTCTTTGTATATAGAGTGCGGATTTTAAATATTACACCTCTGGGTTTGCCAGTTTTTACATCATGTTTTTAACTCAAATCTGAAGATTTTGAGAAACAGTTTAATAAATCTAAGAAGAAAGATAAAATAAGATAATATTAAAATGCTGTTCTCTAATGATTTTTCTGTGGTATTCTATGTCATTATATGAAGCAGCCTAAGACATTTCTTACGATTCTGTATACTGCATAACCCTGTGAAAGGGAACATTTTCCTGAATCTACATGGGCTTTAAGTATTCAACACCAGTTTTTTTTTATCACTGTCTTTCTGGGGGAACCTACCACCTGACCAGCCCACCACCAAACTTCTCACTTAATTGCCACCTAAATTCTCTTTCAAAACAAATCAAGCTGAGTTAGTTAAAATACTTTAATTGGTAGTTTGAGTAACTTTGCCTGGTTTTGCCAAACCAGCAAGCCCTCCTTCCCTGACTAGGCCCAAGAGAGCAACAACCTCTAGTCCAGCAGAGGGACTAAGAAATAGCTGGCAGGGGTGGTATCACACCTTACACTGCAGCTGCTGTTTCTAAGGGAACATCTGTCTACAAATTACATTTCTTATGTTGAAAGAACTCCTATTTGGTAAATACTGTTGTTGAGTTTTTCATTCATTTCATTCATTTCAACTCATGGGTCAGTTTACTGAATTGCTAACACACCAGGCCTTGGCACGCTTCGCAGTTACAGTTTCCAGGACCATGTATTGTACTTCTCTGATTCAAAATAACCCTAGAGTAATTAATCATCTGTATGCCTCTTAGATCAGGATGGAATTAACTTGAATGCCTGGTGAAATAAAGACTTTGTTTGTTTGTTTGTTTGTTTTGTGCTATTTTGCATCCTTTTGTATCAAATAGTTCCACATTCATCTATTTTCATCAGTCTTTTCAGTAGATTAGTCCTGAAGAAGACAATATTATTCTCTAACAAAATTCTTTTTTACTTCTGCTATGCTTTTTAGAAGCAAGTCCTCTGGGTAACAAACGAGTTATTAGTACTAGTCCCACTGCTGCACTGTAGTCTGTAGAAAAGTTCAGTCCAGCATTTGTAATCAGAATCCTTGCTTCTCCGAAGTTCCAGGAGGACCATTGTTCTGCCTCATCAGTCATTACTTGTAAGGATATTAAGTCTGATTTTAAAAATTGTTTGTCTTTTCCTGAATAATTTTTTCTTTATTATTCAACATTTCACCTCTCTGTTTTTCCCTGTCGGTTTCACAGAACCCAAATAACTTTGTGATATTTGATTATTTTTTTCTTTCAGTTTTTCACTGTGTCTATATATATAAAAACATATGTGTGTGTGTATGAGATCTTCTGTACTAGGTTAGACAAAAGACTTACCTAGCCCGGTATTCTTTTTTCCAAAAATGACCCATACCATAATTTTTTGTGAAAAAAATATAATATGTCATTATATATCAAATAATCATTCCCTTACTACATCTCCTGACCTCCAGCAGCATGTAGTTTAAGGGCTTTCCTGGGTAAGAAATACATCTGGATTATCATGTCTAGAGGCTACTAGAGAATTTGTTTGTTATGAACCTGCCAAACTATGGATAAATTTTTACCTTTCCAACAACCCAAGACACTAAGTCCCATAATTTCATTATGTATATTTTGAAAAATACATGTATCTTTTAATTTCTTTAAAGATATTGAAATGTATTGTCCTTCTTTGGTCTTTTTGTGTAAGTTACAGGAAATAGGAACACAGAATTTGGAGGATGTATTAAATTTGATAAAAAATTGATGGTTTCATTGAGCTAAATCAAAAGTACTAAGCTTTTCCAACCTTGGGTTTTTCTAGATAGTAGTATACTTTTCAAGATGTGGCTCTGGTTACAGATGACTTTTCTTCAAAAAACAAACTAATGTAAAGCTGAGTCTACTTCTCCCATGAAAATGTCACTAGTGCCAAATGCTGAATAAACACAAATTACTCCTGCTTTTCCTTTTTCAGTTTGCAATTCGCGCTCCCCTGAGGAACATTCTTTCTCTTGAAGACCAGGTTATCTCTACAAGTTCTAGGAAATCACAATAATGGTGAATTTTTCATTCTTCAGTATGGGGGAAAGGAAGAGAATGATGACCAGAATGAAGCATTGTGTGTCAGGACATACAAGCACCAGTTCTTCACATAAGGTACAGAAATGCACAGACTATATCCAGAAGGCACCTCAAAATCTTTGAGAGTCTGGGTCTATGTGAATTTTAAACAGTCTGGTGCTTTTATTAATTTAATGGAAACTGAAGATTTCGTATCAGTTTCAAGTAATGATATGGACAAAGAAGTGGAGCAGAAGCTGATCTCCGCATAGGGAAGCATGTAATATTTGCCTGGCACATAACCTTCACAAAAAGGAGTGGAAGCATTGGGAGTAACCTGTTGAGTATTGAAATATCTAATGTGTAATTTTACATTTGGTCAATTATGTAAGCTTTTTTGGAGACTGTCATATAGAAATTTAACCATCAGCATCCAGATAGCTTGATGATGGAAGTTATATAGATGGATAGATAGATTGGATTAAATTCAAATAAAGAATTCTACCAAGGCCATAAATACACTAGCTATCTGCAGGATATTCAGGACCACTGAGGCACAGATAAATTGTTTCACTACAAAAGTTTCTTTCGTTACTCACTAAACTCTAAAGTAAAACTGACATCAAGCGATGGAAATCCAGTTACAATCTTCTTTCCCAGTTTTGCATTCACATCTCTGTGAGTAATGCTCCTTCATATCTAAAATTTGTGTACACTTTCTGCTGTCTTAACTTCCTTAATCTTATTCTAATGCACTTGTGTGTTTCATCATCCTAATACAAAGCCCTTTCAGGTCTCATATTAAATGAGTGTCATGCAGCTTATTCTTGCTTGCTATTGTTTCACAGTTACTGCTATATTTCACACATTTATACACTACAATATAAAAGCCTCTTTCTCTGTCTTCACATAGCAAACACTATCTATTGGAGAAACTGTAGAAGAAGTAGGAGAGTACACAGAAGTAGGAGAGCTTCTGTGCCATGATGTAGTTATAGGAATTGATATGGACTATTTCTGCCCAGCTGCAGATCTTCACAATTGAGCCCTGCCTCAATTTACATCTTGTTATATGCAAGACTCTGCTATTTCACCCACCGGCAAAGAGTTAACTCGAAACTTCTGGATGCACACAAAAAAATCCACTCAGTCTAAATCAAATTTAACTGGAGACTAAGCCCCAGACAGCAATCCATTCCTTGTACTCCTCAGGTGTTTATATGCAGTCCTGTTCTAGCTTGAAAGTTTTGTGAGCCCACAAACATCATCTTCATCACCTCTTCTATTACATGAACATGTTTTCAACTAGTGGGTGGAGGTGTCTAGTGACTTCTACTTGTTCTCGCTGTTGTCCAGGACAGACACCTAGTTTTTCTTCTGGTGCCACTTGATTTCCTAATATGTACGGTGAGAAGACATACTTGCGTTCAATAGAAAAGCATTGTCTCCTAAGGATTTATGTGTCTTCTTACCTCTCTCTACAGTCAGTATGAAAAAACTAGAGCGTGGAATTGCGTGGTTCAGATACTTTATTTAAGGATAAATGCCTAGAATTGTGTTGAGATGTTGTGAATAATGTAAAAAATTTATTATTTTTTTAAGCTGTATCTAAATACAATGGGTTTCAGATATATGCAGCTTGCTGGTATTATTACAATAAAAATAATATGAATAATACATAATAATATGAAAGAATCCAAAGGAAGAGATTGTTCAGAGTTAAATGAGTGGTATTTCTTATTATTGACTCTTTCTTTTCTACTTTAAATACACTAAAGTACAGTGGAAATATTTACAATATTTACAGTGATCAACATTGCTATCCAGGTATCCTATGTTGCTGATGAATATATGGAGTGAAGATGTGTTACATTTAAATACACTAACTGGAGTTCCAGAAATAGTTAAGATGAAAATACACAGAGTTCAGTACATGTTAATTTAAAAACATGTCAACAGGGTATGTTGGCCAAGCCAGATTTCAGTACTGTTTTGACTAGACAACTTATGGCATGCAAACTTTATCTGTTTGAACCTGGACTGATTATCACTACACCACACTGCAGACTGCTGCCTGAAATGTTTTGGTTTTTTGAAGTGAGTATATTTGTCTCACCTAAGTTACTGTTTCACTTTCTCAGTAAGCTGGGAAGGAGAATTGTTGCCCGAGTTATACTTTCAGGCTTTCTCCACAGTCGTAACAGGTAGAAATATTTTTACTTTTTAAACAAAAAAACAAATAAGAAGTTTGTAGTCCTATACAACAATTTTTATTCTTACATAGAAAATCTAGCTAGCTTCTCCTGTGTTCCACACAGTAGGAGCCAGCATTGGAAGACAGGGGTCCCATACCACATCATATCCTGCACATACTTCAACTTGATCACACGATTTTATGAATCTCTAACTGAAGCTGAGTAAAAATATAAATTGTCTGTGACTATATTACTCATATCATAGCTTACAAGCCCAGTAAATGTTTGGAACTACTGTGTTTTTGCCATTGAAGCTGTCTGCCTAGAGTTCCCAAATCAGAAGGAGTCTTCAAGTACTGCCAAAATATTGTATTTTCAAAATGCATCTGAGAAGTATAAAGTCCAGACTCATTCCTCCTTGTTTGATGGATAAAATTATTAAATCTGACTGAACTAGGACTGAAAAGATGTTTATGTTGAAATAGAATTAAAACTTTGACTCTTATTTTCACGTGGCTCTCACTAACCAAAACAACTTAGTTGTACCTAGATGAGTAGGAAGTTGCTGAATTCTAGACCATCAGGGTAGTTTATAAACTGTGATATGAGTCTGATTAAATATATAAAAATATCAGAGTCACTGAATATTGCCAGGATGAAAGTCTCAATTAAACCTTTAGCATCCTCAATACTTCTGGTTTCCCATCTCAGTGATTGTAAGCATAATGTAGGGCAAGATTCATGTATTATTAACTAATTAATTAGTTTCAAGCATATGTGAAAATCTTTGGCATGAAACATCTCCCTAGTTATTAAAGGTGACTAAAAGTACAGATACAGGGCAAAGGGGAAGAGTACTCAAAGTGAGAATCACACTCTCACTTACCTTTGTCATAATTATAACTCATATCAAGTTCAATTTTCATGAGTAGTACGCAATGAAACATCCATATAGTGCAATGCGGAAAGTTCCCTGTGGACTTAAATTTACTGCTACCTTTTATATTCACTTTTAAAAGAAGTCAAACATAAAGTTTATCCATGTAGGTTCCTCTGCACCCATTATAGGCAGAAGCCAGGGATCACTTTTAGTTCTTGGTTACACACATGCAAGGTTTCTGACTTCAGTAGAATTCCATATGTGAATATGAAATAAAAATGTGTCTCAGAACATACTCTTCACTTTCTCTGCCTCCTCTGTGGAGGGGGAAGAAAAGCAGGCATACAGTCAGTTTTACAGGTCACCCAAATAAAAATTCATTTGAACGGCAATTGGTCCTCTGCATGGACAAAAACTTACACCCTAAACCAACAAATCTTGTTTTAAACCCTGTTAAAAATAATACTTGATATGGACTGATAACCTATAATAGATACCATGTGGTACTTTTTAGTAGTGGATTAAAACTTTTTACCTTATCAAAATATTCCAGAAACCTTCCAAATTATCTGAAATCCTAGTTTAGGACACTAGCCTTGTTTTTTTACAGTTTTATCTCTATAGAAACTCAAATGACAAAAATCTATATAACACTGTGCAAAAATTCATAGAAGTGATATATACAAACCCTACCCATACTGAGAGTCCTCACTTATTGCAAATGTGTGCAAAGTGTTAGGACAGACTAGAACTGCTTGCTCTAAGTGAAAAATGGAACTTTATACCTGTGTTCAGGGATTTAGGCAGGATTAGTATCCTCATTACAACCTCTTTGGAGCAGGTGGTCTGTGACAGCCACTGGGTATATTGAATGTTGATTCATTCCTAACACAAGAGGAGCAATATGCAGAAGTGATAACTGAGTCATACTGTTTTGTGGTTGATACAATTTATTCGTGGTGCTGTGTTAGAAGTGGCAGCTGAAATCACAGTCTCACACAGAGATTGCTAATACAGAAGCAATACGTACAAATTGGAGCTTTGTAGGTAAAAATGCAGATAAAGCTGAAGTCTTTGAAAAAATTACTCTTAGCATTACTCTACCAATGCATTTTCTTGTTCTATAAATGAAAATAACTCCTAATCAGCAGTGATTGAAATTAGAAATTTTCATTTAAAACATCTGGTTGTCAGTAAATGGCTTTATATCACAAATGAGATTTTTTTAAAAAATGTGGGTTTTTTTAGCGTAATCTTTCCTTGAGAAAAAGCTGACAGAAATAAAAAAGACCCTTTCTGACTTATTTATTAGTATCAGAACCAGCTTTGAAAGTGAAGGGTTTCAAACTCATTCCTAGTAAAGTAAATCCTGAAGATGTTAAAAAACCCCAAACATTCAAGTATAGAATTCAGAAAATGAAAAAAAATGGTGGCATTTTGAATTTTATAATGAAAGAGACTTTCAATTTGTTCAGGCAACTTTACTACTTTTTCTGAAAAGCAGAAAATACATTGGCATTAAAAGCAACTGATCTATATAAACTTTGCTTCCTGATTATTAAAAGAACCACAGACCACATTGGAAAAACTATAGCAAAACCGGAAAGCCTATCACTTCCCATGTGTTTCAAGAGCCTCCAGGGGTTTATTGCCCTTTCTGAAAACACAATAATCAAGAATAACTTGATCACTAAATTCCTGTCTGGGTACCGTTGTCTTAAAAATTATTAAGTTACTTTACAGACCTGATACCCCGTAGGGCTCAAATTTATAGCATTTTTTTTCTAAACAGTTAGAAACATTTACAGTATTACATTGCAAAATATTTGTCCAAATAATTGTTTTATTAACTGTATGGAAAACAAGAAGCAGGATGTCATAAAGCTGACAGAGAAAGAAAAAGCATGTAGATATTTTTTCTTGCTTTTATACAAAGTCCAAAAAACTTATAAAGAGATTGTTTTGGTTTCCTGAATACTGGGCATGTTTGTGAAGCATGCGTTGCAGTTTTTTCACATGTAAGCAAGATAATTGATTTTTAGTGCCTTTGTGCACTCCCCAGCTGAATAAACCAATACATTATCTCCACATGTATTTGCATATTTAGACTGTGTTCAAACTCAAGCCCTTAAATTTAAGGTGCTCTCAACCCCTTAAATCCACATAAACACGGAAATGTTGAAGGCATAACTTATAGTAGTTATCTAACTCTACTAAATCGCACTGGGTGTTAGGTGTCTGGGGATCATGTAAGATTTTAAAAAATGTCCCCTTACGCAGGTGAATTAAAGCAGTCTGAGTTTTAGACAGGGTGAGAAATTTCAGCTCTCGCTTAATAAACTATTTTCATTAAACTATCCCTACAACACCTTTTTGCGTGTTTTTCCTCTATGACAATATCCTTTACACTGACTTCCATTTATATCATTATCATCAAAGGGTGCTTTGGGTTTCCAACATTTTTAGAAAGTGAGGTTAAATAAAAGTTCAGATAGAAACGGTAAAATGTGCAAAATTAAAATAGTCAAGGAACAGAACTTCTCAATTCTGCAAGTAGGGCTGGTGTAATACATAAATATAAGGAAATATATAATAATAAATAGATACATAAATACATAAAATATAAGTATATTTTGTACTTCTTGTGATTTAACCACAGCTGGGAACCAAGCACCACGCAGCCATTCGCTCACTCCCCCACGGTGGGACGGGGGAGAGAATCGGAACAGTAAAAGTGAAAAACCTCATGGTTTTAGCTATGGTTTGAGATAAAGACAGTTTAACAGGTAAAGCAGAAGCTGCACATGCAAGCAGAGCAAAACAAGGAATTAATTCACCACTTCCCATGGGCAGGCAGGTGTTCAGCCATCTCCAGGGAAGCAGGGCTCCATCACACATAATGGTTTCTTGGGAAGAGAGATGCCATCACTCCAAATGTCCCCCCTTCTTTCTTCTTCCCTTGGCTTTATATACTGAGCATGATGTCATATGGTACGGAATATCCCTTTGGTCAGTTTGGTTTGACTGTCCTGGCTGTGCCCCCTCCCAGCTCCGCGTGCACCCCCAGCCTCCTTGCTGGCAGGCCAGCATGAGAAGCTGGACTGTCCTTGACTGCTCAGCAACAACTCAAAACATCAGCATGTTATCAATATTATTTTCATCCCAAATCCAAAACACAGCCTTACACTAGCTTCTATGAAGAAAATTAACTTTATCCCAACTGAAACCAAGACAGTACTACAAAAGTTTTTTAGGTGACCAGACAAACTGTTAACCAGAATAAGATTTTTGAAACTTGTTTTTCCTTTGGTCCTTCAGAAATACCAGGAAAAACAGACTACAGTTGAGTTACTCCTCCTCTAGCTCCTGCATTAGAAATGAACAAATTATTTTAGGAAAGAAATCTTCAGTTGATAAAGACTATGGGACATTTCTAGCTCCTGAAACAAAGAAAATTATGCTCCTGCCCATAAGAGACCATAATATTTATTTTTAGAGTGAGTGTTTTAAAAACAACATATTTAAAAAACCAGCATATTTAAAAAAAGATCAGCAGTATTGAAATTCTCTTGATTCAAAGAAAGCATTGCCCATGATTTAACCATGGCAATCTTTGTTCTTCTCTTTACAGAATCCAGTTTACTCCTGGGATACTTTTGAATCAGATGCTTTTCAAATTAACAGCACCAATGAAAAGTAATGAGAGTTTTACCCCTTTTTCAGTCGTTACTTAGAAAGCAAGAAGATTTTTAACTCAGCCTTAAATTAAAGACTGGAAGTAAAAATTTCCCATACTGCTCTATGTCCACAAAAAACAGTCAATATGTGGACACACACTCTGTAGATGTAAGAACAAAATGTAATTATGTTATATCTCAATGGTAAATTGTATGTGAAATTTGTCCATGAAAAATAAGATATGCAGAATACTTTCTTTTCATCTAAGTTTATTGGAAAACTGGCTGCAGAAGTGATTTTAATTTCTATGAAAAAATCTCATTGAATTGGAGAAAAAATCTGATTATTATTTTTTTTCTTCTCAGAGGAATGAAATGTTACAATTTAATTTTAGAAAAATGAAACGAAATAAAATTCATTTAGGGAATGAAATCCAACATAGGCAACTGATTCCACCATAATTCAATTTAGAACAGAAAGAATCACCCACAGTGTTGTAGTAGCAGTTTATTTTCTGTGTACCCCTGGCCCTGTGGTTAACGCTACCCATTCTGGTTAACAATGGTGGCAGAAGGTGGAGAGAGAGGTGAATTTGTGCACAAATACTGGATTATTCAGTATTATTCTAAAGCTAGGTGATTTCATATAAACACTTCTGTAGTCATAACCTAGCAACAAAATTGTCTGTATTTCTACAATATTCTTTAATTCTAGTAGCTAGTAAGTGTTTGATTTAGAAAACATTGGTTGAAATTCTGTAGTTTGTGTCATGCAGGAAGCTAGGCTAAGGAAATGTAATGGTTCTTCTGGTCTGGAAATCTATGAATCTCTAAAAATCGGATGAGATGAAAATGGATGACCTAGAGCTAAAAGATTCTATGTCCCATTAATAATCTTCTAAAAGAACTGGCCCAGTAATTCTTTTTTTTCTGTACTTTATTTTTTCTCAGGTAATATAGATACCAGAAAAATAAACTTTTGAAGGTTGAAAGATTCAGTGCAGTGGATATAAACAGCTAAGTGCTGAGACGGCTGTCTGAAGCTTTTACGAATCTCCAAACCTTTGGAGATATGCTTTCTTCTTACCACCTCAATTTTTTACTTTATTCCATAAAATAATTTTACTGCATTGATTTTGTTTCTGTCACATGATTTTCAGTCCTGAATTATCACGATTTGTGAAACAACTAAGTAGTTTGGTAGAATAATGAGAGCTGGCAGAGGAATAATTATATGTTCCTAACTAAAGCCTCAATTCTGCAAACCTTTAAGTCTTCAGTACATATTTATGCAATAATTTGAACAGCAATATATTTGCTGACCTCTCCAATGATAGTCTTATGCTTATATATCTGTAAAAAAATGAGAACTAGCTAATAGGATACAATATGAGAGAAGATAAGAAATGTGGACATGAAACTAAGGGAGGAAAACCCCCAGGTTTTCACAACCCAAACAATGCTCTGACACAAGGGAGCACACAGACAACTCTCTGCTCTCTGAGCAGTGGTGTCCCAGAATAACTAGAGCGAGTAATTATTTAAGGTCAAGAAATAACTGGGTTTTGGCGTGAGTCAAAGAAGTATCCTAGCACTTCTGTATCATGAATATTCATAGCAAACAAGTTAAGGCAGCCTTTTTGGATGTCCTGGACTGAGCCTTGGGAAAATCTAGAACAAGCAAAATGAGTATGTTCCTTCCATCCATAGGCTATGCCTGCTTGATCATGAAGCTTGGAAGGGAGGAGACAGAAAAGGATAGGTGATAATTCAATAAAAGCTCTCAGTGTTTTGAGAGTGCACTGTACAGCATTCACTTTCATCTATATCCCTAACCTTTAAAATAAAACATAATATTATTAGTAAATGATGTGCTTAAAATCACCACTCCTTCTTGAGACAGAATTTTGGTTCTGTCCTATCTCTGTAATTCTAGAATGGAAAAAGAATTAGTATATGGCAAAGGTTGTAAAAGGAAGCTGTGAAAACTCGGAAAAAGTAGAACTCAAATTTCGTTTAAGCTCTAGGGACTTGCATTGAAAAATTACAGTATTTCCACATGAATAAGTAACATGAAAAGGGTCATAGAAGAGTGACACAAAATTCACATGACACATGAAATGGACTGAAATCCGCAAAACTGACAGGCTTCCAAATCTAACAGCAAAATATGAAATCATTGTAAGGAACCGTGTTCCAGTGAAACCCTTCAGGGACTGATTTCTGACCTGACACGGCTTCACAGTTTTATCAACTATAAAGAAGGAGGAATATGACAGAGTTTTCAGAGAAATGATAAGCAGTATAAAGGATCATCTATTGATACAATGTAGTCTGGACCACTTACATACACAATATACATGTACAGCCAAATGTAGCCACGGTTTCAGGAAAAAGAATGTAGAAATTATGACCCATGTGGGGAAGCCTATTTGGTCACTGGAAGGGAGTTTGGAGAGGGTGTGATGTTCACAGTTGATTGGCCATTGGATACAGATATGTAATACAACATAGAAGCTATAGATCTATGTAGGTCTATAGAATTGTGAGCAGAGCAGTATCAAGAAGTAACAAGAAAAGTATTACCTTTGTCATTAACACAGTAGTAACAACCATGTACTGTCTCAAATTGTATAATCCATGATTGAAGGATTACAGCAGACAGTAAAGTATTCAAAAAAGAATGATTAGCACATTGGTCTTACGCAAACATATATTTTCTTGAGAGGCTCAAGATTATTTACCAGAAAGATGGTTACATCACAGTTTGAATACTTGCATAAGGAACAGGTAATAGAAGGCTTTTCAGTCACATACAGATATAATCCAACAGCTGCAATGGTGAGCTGGATAAATTGTGATTACAAAAGTGAATTTAGATTAATTGAGATCATGCATATGTTTAACTGTTAGGTCAAATAACCACAAAAATAATGTATATAGATTTGTAGTGAATTGTCTGTCCCTGGCAAAGATTACATGAAAAAAGGAAAAACTTTCTAAACAGTATAACTATTACTATTTTATTACTATTACAGTTATTACATTGTTGATAATTACAACAAGGTTTGTTGTTCAGGGGGAACTTCGCACTCATTTTTAAAAAAGGTCCAAAGGAGAACCTTGGGAACTACCTACCCATCAGCCTCAGCTCTGTGCCTGGGAAGATCATTCAACAGATCCTCCTAGAAGCTATGCTAAGGCAACATGGAGGATAGGGAGGTGATGTGAGACAGCCAACATGGCTTCACCAAGGTCAAGTCCTGCCTCATCAACCTAGTGACCTTCTATGATGGAGTGACCACATCAGTGGATGAGGGAAGAGCTATGGATGTCATCTATCTGGAATTCTGTAAGACTTTTGACACAGTCACCCACAGCATCCTTCTCTCTAAATTGGAGAAATATGGATTTGATGGGTGGACTGTTAGGTGGATGAGGAATTCGTTGGATGGTCGCATGCAGAGAGGGTAGTGGTCAACAGCTTAATGTCCAGATGGAGATCGATGATGAGTGGTGTCCTGCAGGGGTTCATGTTGGCACCAGTACTTTTTAATACCTTCGTCAATGAAATAGACAGTGGGATTGAGTGCACCCGCAGCAAATTTGCAGCCAACACCGAGAGAAGGCTCCGGGGAGACCTTATTGCATCCTTGCAGTACTTAAAGGAGGCTTATAAGAAAGATGGGGATAGACTTTTTAGCATCGCCTGTTGCGATAGGACAAGGGGTAATGGTTTTAAACTAAAAGAGGGTAGATTTATACTCGATGTAAAGAAGACATTTTTCACAGTGAGAGTGGTGAAACACTGGCACAGGTTGCCCAGAGGGGTGGTAGATGTGCCATCCCTGGTAATATTCCAGGTCAGCTTGGATGGGGCTCTGAGCAACCTGATCTAACTGAAGATGTCTCTGCTCATTGCATGGGTTTGGATTTGGTGATATTTAAACACCTCTTCCAACCCAAACTATCGTATGAGTCTATGATTCTATGATTCTTTCTATTCCCTCCTCCCAACATTATTAACTTTCAGTCTTAATTTCAAATTAATATAGTCCTCCACTTGGAAATTTCTTAAGATTCTTAATTTCTTAAAGATGTAGAAGAGGCACCTAAAGACTATGTGATACACTTTTAATAACACTAATTAATATGATATAAAGCTAGAATTATTATATTTTTAAAAATGGTTACCAAAATAAATAAACATAATAATGAAATAATATAAAACTTTATAAAATATAGTTACAAAATAAATAAATAAAAATTTTGGAACTTTTTGCTACAGGTAAAAAAATCTGTACACATATAGAAATTCTACAAAGAAGAAAGACAACATGATGACAGTTTCATGACTTTTTCTCCAGAAATCTAAAAAGTGCTAACACAAGAAGTATATTTCTCTTCATGTCTTTTGTCCAGCAAATATGACATCACACAGAGACCAGAAGTTAAGCGTTTGCACTGGGATCCATAATCTTCCTAATTAACAGTTCTTCATAGTTATAATGGAAAGAGAAAAAGATAATGAAATGAAATTTACAGGCCATCAATCAGTCAGTGAAACTTTACTTCATTCATATAGAATCACCAGACTCTCGTTCAATTAAATTCAGCAGCTCACAGGTGTTCACAGGATTTTTGAAACTATTCCCCCCACCCACCCCCACCTTGAGAAGACAGACATTCTTAATTATTTCAGTTAAAGGACTTCTTTTGGTAGTCTTAGGTAAAGGAAATATTCTATTATAAGAACACAACAACATTTTTGGTATATTAATTTCTGGGTAGGAAAGAGGGTATGTAGGATTAAATGATTCAAAAATACCTTCCAGTCCTAATGCATATTATTTCTATTTTTTCCAACACATTCTGTAATAGTTATATAATCTACAAAAGGAAACAGGATAATTTGTGGTTAATTCTATACTTTTATTGCAGTGTGTAACAAAGTGAACTAAACAAAAGCTTTTAATATAAACACCCTGTTTATAGGGCAGGAATTTTAATCTGTTGAGCATATACAGTGATTAAAAAATGTCATTTAGAAGTACATTTTATTAATCTTTGGATTTTGCATATTGAATAGAGACTTGGGTATTCCTTATAAATAAGACCAACATTGAAAAGCTGTATTTGTGCATAAACAGAGGGAAAAAAAATCATAATTCTTTGCTTTTTGTGAATCTGTTTCTTGATTCTTTAAACACATCATTTGCATTTACATTTTGCAATACTGAGAGAAAGGCCCCACTTTGGCACGTGGAAGCTCACGTAGGGTCTGTTTCTTTCAGTCTTTATAATTTCCATGACTTTTACTGAGTAAAAACATCCATAGCCAATCAGTCCTCCCAGTCCCCTGTGGCTGCAGATAGAGAATTCAGGGGAGTGATGCTCTGTGTGCGCATATGTATATCTCTGCTCACAAAAGAGCTGCCATTCCTGAGTGATTTGTGACACAAGCATCTAAAAAGCAGTTGTGATTACCCAGAGGGTGACGGTGCTATAGCCACACACTACAATGGATAGTCGCCTCTGATTGATGAGCATGCTACGGTGTGTTGGCTGTTGATGATAACGTGCTTCTTAGGACTCTGGTATCAGTGAGTTAGAAAAGTCACCGCTGGAGCAGAAATCCTGATAGTGTATTTACAGTATTGGCCTCAAGAAAGCACTGTGGAATCAACAGGCCTCTGCGTTTTCCCAGGTATTAATGCAGAATACTAGGTATTTTCTGTTCCTTTATGTTAAAAGTCTTAAGTGCAGTATGTGCAGAATGAACTGTTTGAATGCAGAGAACGGGCTGATACTTTGTATCATTGCTGTTTTAACTAGGCTGTGATTGTCTGCGCTCTTTCCTACACACTTCACTTTTGTTTGTAAAAAAGAATCACCCCACAGGTGTTTCAGTATGAAGCAATCATACTCAACCTGAATACTACATGTATGAGTTGAGCAATGTTTTCTTTTCTTTTAAAAGTGTTGACATTGATTTTTTAAACACAGGTAATGGAAACCACTCATTATTACCCACCTTTTCTAAGCTACTGCTCATAAACTACAGAGGCAGCATTCCATAAAACCCATTATGCAGCTGCTACAATGCTCCACTGATCTAAAAGTTGCATGCATTTGCAAAGCAGATAGAACATATCTTGCTTTTCAGGTTTCAAAAGTTTAAGAACAAGGACCTCTCTTCTGAAAAAACCACAGGTAACTGCAGTCTTAAATTTTAACTTTTGAGAACCTTTCACATATTTACTGAGCTATCATCTGAAAGTGACATTTTGACACAATCAGTAGATAGTTGTGACATATTAAATACCACCAAGTGTGAAGCTTTGCGTTCTCTAGCGCATCCATGTTTTGATTATATATAAGGTAAAGTGCAAGCAGGAACTTTGCACGTCCTGTATTGTATACCATCCAGCATAGCAAAAGCTGAAGAAATGTTGTTTACAAGAGGTAAGTGCAAGATACCCCTGCATCAGCCTACTGGATTACTTCAGAAACTTTCCCTCCACTTCCTATACCAGGAAAGTGAAGATTTTAACTGGAGTATGAGATAGGTCTGCTGGCTTAAGTCAACACAAAGGGTTGTCATCTTCTGTCCACATGTGGTAAGAATCAGCATTTCCCAGCACACCAGAAAAACTAGCCTGGTATATATAAAACTAGTGCTAACAGGTATGCCATTTGTGTGAAGAGAGTTCATTAGAGACAATCTTACTCTGTTTTTGCTAGATATGAAAGGCATGAGCTGAAAGGTAGTCTAACCTTTTTTAGTAAGTAGAGGCACTTGGACACCACAGAGGATGATTCATCCCACTTGTCTTTGGCATCTATAACAATGGGAGGGAACGGAGATGATGCCTTAGACCTGCTGTCTAACAAAAGTTAGGTCAGACAAATCCCAACACGATATTATGATTAAAATGATGTTACATTTGTGTTTCAGCACAGCAATAAAGTCTCAGACATGCTGGCACACACACAGATAAAGCGGAAGTCAGCCATGTCTTCAAATCAATCCCTGTTATACACCTCACATTGTTATACGCATTCTTCACACAGCACAAGCTGCTGAATTCCAGTTAGCTGTACTCAGAAATTAGGACCTTTTGCTGAAGAAAATAGGCAGAAAAGTATGTACATAAGTAAAGGGTGAATTATTGCTATTGCACTTCATTTTAATGACGGCTTTTAAGAAATTCCTAAGGAAGGTAAAACTGTCGAGAAGAAAGGTACTTTGGGAGGAATAACAACTTAAAATTTTTCAATTTTTTTTTTAAGTCCCAGCTGTGTATGCCGCTAGAGTTAAGATGTTTCATGTTCTTCAAATTCACTCTTTGATCACATACACTGCTAAACCAGAACTGTAAATAGCAAAGCTGTTTCGTGTACTAATATTGTGGCATCACTGAATGTTTAGAGTACCATGGGGACCTTTTATGCTGCCATCACACTGCTACATGTCCTGAAAACACTGTTCAGGTCTTAAAAGTATGCTTCCTGTACTTCTGCCCCAGTTTTAAGAGCTTTGTGAATCCGATAAGCCACATTTAGAAGTACAAGTTGTAAGTTCTATGCTCTCTTGCTCATGTTTTATACCCTCTGGAGGACTATACAGAACCTAATATAGAAAACTAGTAATTTACTATTTGCTGGTGTAGTTTTAGACTGCATAACCATCAACGCTGACACAAGGGAGGTGGTATGAACATACAGCAACATGTTCTTAGATTGTATTAAACTGATCACAAAACCACAACTTGCAGTTGCATTTCCAATCAACTTGATAGGGTAATCTAAGTGTACATCTCCACTAAAAGAGGGAAGCCCTATTTGCTATCACTCCCAGGTGCATGTTTTTACTGTAAACCTTGTGCCAGCCCCAGCTATTTTTTGCACCAGGTGTGAACTAATGCAACTAACTAACCTGGCAGAAAAAGAACTGTAATGAAGCAAACTACAGACTGTTTCCTACTTTGAGCTGGTGATCTGGAAGATCTTATGAATGTCAGGGGTCACATGAGAGTGTGACCATACTACCAGAAGCAGCAGGGGTAGGCAGAGGAAAAAGAAATAAAGGGAACATGTGATTTTTTTTTTTGAAGGAGCAGGTGATTTGGTAAGTTGAGCTAGTCAAGAAACCATAGTTTGAAAACAGGAACTGGTATATTTATGTGAATGAGTTACGTTTATTCATGCTTCCCTATTAAATTAATTGTAGAATAATCTCTCTGTTTTTTTCTAATTCAACCATTCTGTCCCGAAGATGTTAGTTGGAAAATTTTTTGCTTTGAGGCATGCAAGCAGAGAGATATCCACTGGTATTTGCTGTTGCAAAAGTATTCACAATCAGTGAAGTAAAGCTGTAAGTCATCTTGAACAAAGCATAAATATAAACAAGGAAGAAGTGCAAATGGAGCCACAGAAGCCGCTCATGTGCAAGACATCATTCCTAAAGAATGTGTCCAAAATTTAGGTTTATAGCAGTTTCTATTCTTCATGAGTTTGTTTGTTGTTGTTTTCTTTTTTTTTTTTTTCCTTCTTCTTCTCCTTCTCCCAGGTCCAGATTTTCTATCTCCCTCTTTCCTTCTGAATCATAAACGTAAATCCAGAACATTCAAAGTTGCAAGAAAGGTGTTAAAGTGTGGGACATATCTCCCTCAGCATTTCCTGATTGAGCATGTATTACGATTTAATACAGATGTTTGCTGCTTCTGTAGAACAGAATAATTTCTAATTAACTGAAGGGCTGCTAGCACATCTCATAATTCTCTGGGTATTCTGGCACTAGGGAAGGATAGGAGATTGATGTCACCTAACCTTAGCTACCTAAAAGTTTAGTTTAAGATAGTAATCTATGCTACTTCTGTAGTTAATGGAAAGAGGTGTATATCTTCAGAGACTGAAGTATCTCATTTCTGTTGTACAGGCATTTTGAAATGGAATAAATTTCTCTTAGGAGTTACCTATTCCTTCTTAGAACTATTGACATAGCCTGAATTACTGGGTTATATCAGACACAGCTTTAATATCAGATAATAACCAAGATGACTCCAGAGAAGTAGGGATCTGTTTGCAGGCACTAATGTTTTGATAGCACAACTAGTAAATGTGTTATGAATTAAAACTTCTGTAGTACACAAGCACCACATAGGTAACATGAACGTACAGCTTGGAGAAATATTATGTAATTCACAGCACCCTACTTATCTATATATTACTTTCTGTCAAAAAAAAAAAGCAAGCTGAAGCATGACTTTAAAACCATTTCATATCACATTAATTTCAAATAATATGTTACCTTGAATAAAATATAGTGCAGAATCACAGCAGGGGACTCTAGTACATGCTCAATTGTCCTGTATTATAAAATTTATGTCTGCTGATTACTGGGAAATATTATAAATAATTAATTTGTGTGTGTGCATTTTTTGATCACTCCACCATCTGGGTTTGATAGCACTTGGTTTTCAATTTAAAGTCCTAATGAACATCTTGAAAAATGTGTAATGTTTTCCACAGCTAAGTTGGTCAGAAATTGTTGATTTATAAATTCTCTACAGAAATCAAGATGCACTGCTGTCGCGGTTTAACTCCAGCCAGCAACTAAGCTGTCTCGCAGAGTGGGACAGGGGAGAGAATTGGAAGAGTAAATGTGAAAAAACTCATGGTTTGAGATAAAGACAGTTTAATAGGTAAAACAAAAGCCACACACACAAGCAGAGAAAAACAAGGAATTCATTCGCCACTTCCCATCAGCAGGCAGGTATTCAGCCATCTCTAGGGAGGCAGGGTTCCATCACGCATAACGTTTTCTTGGGAAGACAAACGCCATCACTCTGAATGTCCCTCCACCCCCTCCTTCTTCTGTGCCCCAGCTTTGTATACCAAGCATGATGTTATACAGTATGGAATATCCCTTTGGCCAGCCTGGGTCAGCTGTCCTGGCTGTGTCCCCTCCCAGCTTCCCGTGCACCCCCAGCCTTCTCGCTGGCAGGCCAGCATGAAAAGCCAGACTGTCCTTGACTACTTAGCAACAACTCAAAACATCAGCACGTTATCAACATTTTCCTCATCCCAAATCCAAAACACAGCCTCACACTAGCGTCTGTGAAGAAAATTAAGTCTATCCCAGGTGAAATCAGGACAACTGTCCATATAGGATGAGCAATATAACAAGCCCTCTGTATAAAATTATTACAAAATTTTGAGCTAGGAAATGTTATCTTGGAATGTCTCTAACACAGATTTTAGAAAGCATTTCCTGTGTTAATGTCAGTGTCATTACCTCTGTAATACTGAATTCGATGCTACAGACTTTTGTGGTTTTACTTATTTACATCTTCACTCTTCTCCTAAGAAGGGTGTGACGATAGGGGCCGTTGAAGATTGCTGTATTTTGCTGAGGTTTTCTGGATGGTTGATATCACACCGTCATGGCAGTTGCTTTACATTTTACTGATTAGAGATTGTGAAAAACATAGTAATGAACACAGTCTTTGGAACTGCAGCAGTTTGGTACTAGTTGTCAAAGATAGGTATTTAAAATCTTTATTTTCAAGTACTGGCTTTTACACACTGGAATTTGGAAGAAAATGGTCTTGATATTTCTTCTAGCTTACACTTACCCGCCTTTCCTCTATACTCGCCGGTATCCGGTGAGCCACTCTTTGCAGCCATTTCTTTTCCTGTGCTAACCACTGATTTGACAATTTCATGTGTTTGAATGGATATTCAGCAGTCAACCAAAATCAATTGTGCACAGAGAGTCACCCAGTTTTTAACTCTATAGCCTTAGTTTGTGTGTTCTTTCTAGTTAAGCACTAATGAGTGCAAATACTCTGTGGAGGCAACCACATGCATCCCGATAGACAAGTTTAAATCAATATGGCTCCAGGCAGTCATTGAAGAAGTTGCAGCTTGAAGGTGCAAGCAATCAGATTGTAAGCACTTGAAGTGATGATCATGTCATTGTGTATCTTCAAGATAACCACAATGGTCTTAACACTAATAAAAAATAGAATGAAAGAGAGAGAGAGAGATTATACTGTGTCAACATTTTCCTGCCTATCTTTCCTCAGATTTTATATTTTAAAAAAGGCACTTTGGTGTGTTTTCTGGGGAAAAAGATAAAATCATACGTCTTGATTTTTGTGGCATCATACTGTTTTAAAAATATTCTATAATTTTATTTTTCATTAAATTTTTCCTCCCTTAATAGAGTAACAAATCATTATTTCTATACAAAACAAGAGCAAAAGTTATCACCTGTCCTCTAAAAAAAACCCTAAAAAAAATCCAAGATCAAATGGGCATTTCTAAGAAATTACAAAATCCCTAATAAGATATCAGCTCAATATAGTGCAATATTACATTCCTTTTAAGTTAGTGAATGTCATAACAGATTAATAAGTCATAAGTAATAAGTACTAAAATGTATGACAAACAAACTCTTAATATATCGTGAAATTATTTGCAAAAATTAAACAGAAAATTACTTCTTCAATGAGGTTGTCAAATTTTATTATAAATTTTTGGTTTTAATGTGAGATAAAATTTGGCAATTCAATAGCACATTTTGAAATATGCCTTTTCTCTTTCAGAAACATATTACGATATGACTGGGGGAATTGTCATTAGGGTGATAAAATTATCATATTAATGGCACAGGAATATATTAAAAGTGACCACCAATTCCCTCCTCCTCCAACTCCCTAAAGTCTGGAGACTAAAATTAGGCTTACCATAACATCATTTATTGAGAGTTGGTTTGGTGGTTTTTTGGGTGGTTGTTTCTTTAGTTGTTCATTTTTCCCACAGAACACTGCTTTTTGATGATTTTATTTTGAGGAAGCATTTGCTTTTTCAGTGAAAAGCTGTCCCATCCCCAGACCATTGTTGTACACATACAGATCTTGCTATCTTCATATTTCCTAAAATAGCATAAATTCCTGTGAAGTCTCTCCAGTAAAAATATTCAAAGAAATTCCAACAAGCTGTCAATGAAATGGTATCCGTATGATTCCTCCCATTTCATTTCTAGTAAGATTAAAACATTTTTCTTCTCTGATGGATCATGGACTCCCTTCAGTTATTCACAGTTCCATTACCTCTGGCCTGAGCATCACCAATGCAGCACAGTGCTATGAAGTGCTCAACTGTTACCAAATACTGCAGTGTGCCATGCAGGAAACAGTGACTACCCATTAAATCTGTTACCCGTTTTATATATTGCTCTATTCATGGAACATCATATTAAATTCAGGGTCTCTGACATAATTTTCAAGGTCATCCACAGCTGGAGCCAAATTGGTCAGCCAGCAAAATATTTGGGTGTTGGCATCTTCAGCCTTCTGAAATAATGGGTTTTGTTACCTTGCTTTTTAAAAAGAAGTGTTATGCTGATATAAGTAGAAAATAAATATTTTTCTGGAGTTTATACAAATATTTGGTATGAATTTTCATAGCAAATCAGCACAAATGGACCAAAGCTCAGTGGAAAGAAAAAAAATTCTAGTTACCAAAAGAGAATTTTGGGAGTATTTTTGTTTTGATATAGAAGAAAACAAAAAATAATTTGATTTACCTCTGTAAGTCCTGCATTTCAGTTGCTCATAATGACAGGAAGCATGAAATTGTAAACAGAATACTGTAGAGTTTATTCTCATTTCAGGTTAAGGTGATCTATATTCCATACAAACTGAATTAATAATGGCAAAAGAGTTTAACGGATATTTGCCTCGGGTGTGGAAAGTAAAGGAGGTGGCTGATGTTAACACTTTTTGAAGGTTGTGTGAGTGATGAGAATGATAATATGATAGCTGACTAGATGGAATGTGAAGACTAAGCATATTGCTATGCAATTATCTGTACAGAATACAAAGATGGAAGACAATATGGGTGAAAATATCATGTTATGACAGAATTTGTGATTGCAAACTAAAGCTCTCATGTATTGCTCAGTGTATTTTTTCTTTTTCTTTCCAGCCAGCATTTCACACACAATAGAAATGAACTTCTATAAGACCAGTAAGTGGCCTATTTACAACTACCTTTTCATGGATTTCTATATTTCCCTAGTTTTCAGACAGTGTCATATGGTACGGATTAAAATGCCAACAGGCAGATTCGCATCAGGTTGAAATCATCAAGCTTAAATAGCAGCTATCAACAGTTTTGGGTCAAGAAACCAGGAAGATGCTTGATGTGGGTGGCTCTGCAGAGATCTGTCTTATGTCCTGTATAATTTAATGGTTTCATTAACAACTTAGATGACTTATCAGCCTTGACACCCAACAGTAAGTGCTGCAAACCCTTTGGAGGACAAGTTGTGAATTTAAATTGATCCTGATAAATTGGTGAAATGGGCAGAAGTCTTTAAGATGAAATTCAACAGAGGAGAAAAACAGCACACAATACAAAAAATAAATCAAAATATACAATGACAATAGTAACCAGGCTGGGAAAAATACAAATCTGGGATATGGAGGGTTGGAAGCATGTCCAAATAAGCAACTACTGCTGTTGAAAAGACAAATGGTATTTTCTGACATGATAGGAAGTGTGTTGCAAGGAGAAAATGAGGTGAGGTATAATTATTCCTCTCCAAATAGTGTAGCTACAGAACTATTTCCAGTTTCAGATGTTGTTAGAAAGATGGAGAAAAACTGAATCAGGCAGAGGAGAGCAAAACTTCAATAGAGCATGCAGGACCAGCAAAGAAAGAATGGAAAAGTTGGAGGACTGGACTTTATTTTACAAATAGATTATTTTCTTAGAAGACCCAGAGACTTTATAGCTGTCTCCCAAGGTGAAAATGTTTCTTGTAAGAAAGATGGTCATTTTCTGTGTCATCTACGTTCTGACTCTAGAATGAGAAGTTACAAGTTTTATTTTCAGAAACTATGGTTTATTTTAAGCATTAGGAAAACTAAACTTATTAGAAGTGTGCTACTTGATCATCTCTGGGAGTAAAGAGTAGGCCCAGATGATCTTTCTTTACTTCTGTGTTTCTAGGAGTGTTCAGGATTTGTATATTTTGCTGTATATCTATTTATCATTAAAGCAAAACGTAATTTAGTGAAAATACACACATCTTCTTTTATTTACATATAAGGTCAGAGATCTCAGCAATTCATAAGGAAGCTGCTAAAATGGATAGAATTTCAAAACTTTTCTAATAATTCTTATACAATACACCACAGCATGGAGTTTTTTCACACTTTTCATAAGGTTTTATTCCAAGATGTATTTTCAGGGGAAAATAGAAAAAAATATATTTCAAAGGTCAAAGTAAGTTGGGATAATATGTTTTTATGCTTATTGTTGCAGATTTTAGAACTTTCTAATAGTTGCTTTCATCTTGACAATTCATGAAACAGCAGTAAAAAATCTCTAAATAAGGATTGTTGAAAAAAGTTCTGCTCTGTAAAAATTTTGTGTTAAAAAGGAAAGGTTTTAAAAATCACAAAGCAGGAAAGAGTTAAAGTTTTTCTTCCATTACAGATTAAGCAACTCAAACACAAAGCAATTCAAAATTGACATCAATAAAAAAAAATATGCAAAATTCCATTTAAAAGGAAAAAAATGGAAAGTTTAGAAGCAGAAGTAAGATATCTAGTTCTGCCGAAGACTCTGGGCTTAAGTTAAAAAACAATAACCAAAGAAAAACAGTGGAAATGGAAGGCAGGAGTACTGTAAAGAACTTGTTGCAGGACTTCAGGACTTGCATGGACTATTCTCTATTTGTTATTGCTCCTTGGACCTGGGATTTAATATCAGGGACACAGCTTAAAAGAAACAATTCCTGTGCCCAAGCCTGTTTCCAGGGATCTTGGGATGGCAAGGAGCATATCATTATGGTAAAACTGGAAGAGAACAGGTACAATTATGACATCTCAAAACACCTATGTATGATTCCTAATCCGTCTCTGCTTAAGAGGTAAGACATCTGCAACTGTGCATATCTGGGATACACTTCTGTGTGTCTCCGTTCCAGGCTCCCTTTCCCTTAGTGTGCAATGTCTGATCTTGCTGGTCCCTGGCACATGTGCTCTAACAAAGGATAATTCTGAAGTTAAAGCTCAGGTCTGTTCCCCAGCCTCTCTGGGAAACCTGCTACAGTGCTTAACAACACTCACTATGAAAATTTTATTTATATATAATGGAATTTCCCTTGCTACAACATATTGACCCTCCATATTTTTTGTGTGACCATGGGAACTTCCTTGAGGAACTTGCCTCTAAGATCTTACAATCATTCTTGATCAGTTTAAGAGCACTCAGTTCTTTTGGGCTAGCTGTGTGTCCTAGAGCTGAAGTCAAAAGCTTACTTATCTTCCTTATCAACCCACTGTCCCTTTTTTACATTTTATCAGAGAAGCCTAGCTGTACCCAGGAGCTTATGGTGAGTCAGAGACCTGAGGAGCAATGGCCTGATACTGCATTTCTGAATTTGTGTAGGGTCTGATGCCATTTTTCCCCAGATAAATCACAGTATTGCTTTCCCTGAGGGAAGAACAGTGTTTGGAAGCTGAAATGGGAGCAGGACATTGAATGATGGGTGAACGGAAAAACTTAGTCTTCCCTCAGGCTTATACACTAGGTAAATTTATTTGAATGGGCTTGCCAAAACCCAGTTTACTTCACATACCCTGGTTCTTGAGTCTTTACAAGCTAATTTTCACTATGAATTCCTCTTTTTCTCTGCCAAGTATATTTATAAAACAACATCTTGTTCTCAGTCTCAGCAGTACTCACATACCACTTCACAAGTTGTCAAAAGCTTAGTCAAGCACTAAGAAAACCCAAACTCACATAATTAAGTTAAACTCAGAACAAATGTTGTCAGCCTGTGTTTAGACTGAAGTTTGCTACGTCCTTCAGATAGCAAGCACCTGAAAGCTTACTCTTTTCTCAATTATACTATATGGTCTAAAAATAAGTTGTGTATATTTTCCCTTGTAAAACTTGCTTCAACAAAAAACCCAAAGTCATTACAGAAATTGAAATTAGCCAAAGCTGAAAATTATGAGTAATGCCTTTTTGATATCCAAAAGTAGTAAAAATGAAATCTGTATAAAAGATTAGAAGGGTGTTCTCCCATTCATTTCTCCATCACAGTTTTTCTAAAAAAAACCCTCTCGGTTTTAAACAGACTCTCTGTAACAGATGCTATGTCTTCTAGCATTTCTGTTTCTCCTTCATGACACCATTAGTCACCCAGATAGAGAATATTACTCAGTTAACAACAGAATAGTCTCATAAAGTGTCCCATTACTCTGTAGATATTTAATTGGCATAGCAGTGGTTATGATGAATTTATCTATAGCCAATGTTTTTCAGTGTCTTTCCCCTAAAATTTATTATAACTTAATCCTTATTTAAATGGTAGTATTACCATTATTTGTTCTAAATTATTCCTGTGACTCGTCTCACTGCTTTACAGAAGGATTTCTACCCTCAGTTCTGCAGTACTCTCATTTTATATTACTCCCATTTTATATCCCATTTTTTATATATACCTTAAAAAAAATCCATAAAAACATGCAATTTTAGGAATTAGAAATTAAAATATAAACTAAATACACGAGAACAAAAACTACAAAAGCTCACAGCTTTTTTTTTATATTTCCTTCTATTAGTTCATAAGAAATCAGAAGTTTTATGGCTAAATGCATTAGACTACCTTTTTTCCCTTTGTGGTCATTTGTTGCTCATCACCACAGCACCAGTTGCTTACAGTATTAACATTTTTGAACACTAGAGCCTCAGCTTGCAATGAAACACTTCCCATTGCAGC
>NW_010549657.1:74875-91179 GCF_000687285.1 Phaethon lepturus
GACAAACAGTCATTTCATTCAACTGCAAAATGGATGAACTAACAAATTACTGGTGTCATATCAACCTCCTTTCTGTCTTGGCAAGTGAACTACAGAGGGTGTATTTAATACAAAAAATAAATAAAAATCCAGACCTTTACATCTGAATATAAAGGCAGAGGTAGTTTTAATGTTTTCTTGTGATCTGTGGACTTATTTGTAACAGGCAATATAAGAAATACCCATAAACTGTTCTTAAAAAAATACATGCCTCCTATAACATTACTGGCATTCTGACTAGGTATAACATTTCACTGTAAAACTCCTGGAGATGCTAAGAAATTTCATTTTATTAATATGGGGCATATAAGATGCTCAGTATGTGTAATTTCTTGACTCTTCTGGGGCAAGGAAGAATCAAGGTAATTCCCATCCGTTTAACCAGAGGTATTAATTTTATTAAATTTTACGTTATGTTAAGACCAGCATTATTTACGTGTTTTGATGATGTATCATGAAATCTGTATTGATGATATTCTGTCACATGTTATAAATCCACCAGAATCCTAGACAGAAAACATGCAATCTGTCGTTGTCAAGTCTGAGTAAGGTGCACAGGCAGCCATTTCATTGACTACAGCTTGGGATGATGGACTTGCTTCCACATTCAGAGGTTCATTGATGTTACCTTGACTAATATATGAATTTGAACCACAGAAAAGTTAAGCAGAAGCATTTATCATTTCTTAACAGGGGCTTTGTACTCTCATCTATCTAAAAAGTTATCATCTGCTTAAAGTGTTCAGATGAAGACTGTCTGTTTTGTCCAGTTCCTATATTCTGGGGAAAATTTTGCTGCTTCTGCCAGTGATCTCCAAACTAGATCATTATCCAGACTGACAGCTGCAAATTAGCCTAATCAAAACACAGTTCTTCATGTGAACATTTGAGTTCACAACTTGTCAGAAGCTGAATTTAACAATCCCATCTGGGGTCACCAAATATCCCTCTGTTCTAGAGTGGGCTAACCAAGCTGGGCACAAGGAATATATTTGTCATTGATGCTCTTTTGAGGGGATTTCCTGCAGAAATGACTGACCATTTTTTGTCCCCTCTGGAGCAACAGGGTACTAATGAATGCTGTACCCTTCTCACAAGAAGAAGCTGTCCTTGAGGCAGCTGTCCCATGCCATCATCAGCATAATGTGCCTCAGTGGGAGAGAAAGGTGGCAATCTGAGATACCAAAGTAAGTGTCAGCAATAGAACTGCTTGACTGGAAGGTGACCATGGAACTAGACTTTCCTCAAGTCTCTTTGCCAGTGGAAATAACATAAATACATATTTTAATATACAATATGTAAAATCCATATTTTTTTCTGAATTAGAAAATTTTCAGCAATATTTTTAAAAGAAACTAGTGTGCTCTATCTTATCTCATCAGCCTAGCTTATTCTGAAAGAATATTTACCTATGAAAAATTGTAGCTAGCACTAGGTTGAATTGTTGGTCTCAATACATGTAGATCTCACTTCAATTTGATTTACAGCACATTAAATCATGAGCAGCTTCTCTAAAACAAGTAAAGACTTTGACCCATGTCAAAGCTAGTAAGCAAGTCCTGGAGTAAACGCCATCAAGTTCTTGCAATGTTTGATAATTCAAAAGACTTTTTACATCTCCTTTTTTATGTATGTTTGTAATTTCTATTTCACTTTTTAGTTAAACTTTTCAGTACCTTCCATATATTGTGCCAGCACATGTGAAATTATTGCTGACATTTAATTTGAATGATATCCTATATTGCTATATCTTTGGTCTTGTGGTGTAACTGGTATCCTTAAGCTTTGCCTTTTTTTCTTAAACTACAACAAAAAAACCCCACAAAAAATACAAGATCTGCATTACTCATCAGACAGTGTTTCAATGCCAAAAAAGTGCAGATACTGATTTGAACATATTCCAAGGACCATTGTTCAGCAGTAACCTTCTTTTAAATGTAAGAAGCAGTATAAAACAACATATCTACAATATTTTGTAACAAGTGAAAGCATCCAGATCCCAGTGGAAAGGTGTCATAATTTTCTGATTAATTTTTAAATTATTTTGATGTTTGTAAATTTTTTTTATTTAATTCTTTGAGAAGAGGTTCTGAAAATGAAAACATGCTTTGAATATTTCTTGCAATTTAAGTTACTAAAGAAACATATTTAATCCAAGAAACACAAATTATAAATAAAACATTTACATTGCTTTCATTAAATGAGGTGGATTCTCAGACTTCCTTAATTTCTCTAGTTTACTTTATTTTTTCTAGTAGACTGATATAAAGAAAACCCCAGTATATATAATATTCACCTTTTAAAAATCCTTCTTGCCTGCTCGGATTTAAAGCATTCCATGACTTCATCAGCTACAACTGTTATATGCAGTACATGACTGCCCGAGTACAGTAATTAAGAAGGGTAGGCTACTTCCAAATTAAAAGGAACAAGAACCTTTTGGCAACATATTCCCCAAAGAGTTTATTAAATGAGAAAACTGTTTCGTTTACACTGGTACAAATTTTGTGGGCATCTACTATGCCTATCTCTATTGAATTTTGAAGATCAGAAAATCCTCTCCTCCTCCTGATTTTTGAAAGACTCTTTTCTCAGCTTCATAAATTCCTGCAAGTTGCTCCACACATTTTGTAAATACTTATTACTTTTAATTATTAATTGTAATTTTTATTTCTGCAGTCCTTTAGAGACACACTCTGGAACCAGGGTCTAATGAACTGTCTATAAAAAAAACACTATTGAAAACTTAAACATAGTCTTAAATGTCTTAAAGGTCTTAAAATCAAAGGCATCAGTCTTGCAAAGACTTACGTATGCTTTTAACTTTATGTGTCATGAATAGATCCAGGCCTATGCTATAATATTCTGTGAGCACAGCTATGTCAGCTAGGAATGGAGGGGAAAAATCTCACTCCCTGCTAACATTCATGATAGAAAAGCTTACTGTAGACTCAACTCTGCTGACAGAGCTCGATATATGTAATGGGAGGACATATCATGCTTATGCAGATAGAAATACTCTTTTGTCAGTTGCTGTTGAATTTACGTTTGAACAAGTTGGTAACATGCTCTTAATTTCATTTCATATTTGCTTTCAATTAAGAAAAATGTAAACAATATAATAATGTTGATATTTCATTGCAAAATGATAATTTTCTTTAAGTTTTATTTTAGTTATGACTTTTTCCTTTGCTATAAGAATACCCCATATCCATTCTATGAAAATTAAATTGCTTAAAAATAGCATGACATTTATGAAAAATGTATCATTTTAACAATGAATAGTAATTTTCACAATTTTCAATGCAATGTTTGCATTCTGAACAGCATCAGTATGACAGTAATCATTAACTATACACTGCTCTTTCATATATTTCTATGTACTATAAATGTGATCTTTTGATAGAAACTCATCAAGGCCAGGGTTTCTGTTTACAGATAGTGCCTTTAAAGAATTACAAATACCTATCACTGTCTAAAAATAAACAGCAATTTTCAAATAAAAATTCTGCCCTCAGAAGTGGTTTAGAAATAATCTTCAGGTAAAACTAATACTTGATTAATAGATTTAATTTACTAAAATTAAGACCAAGACTAAATGTCTATGTTAACTTCTGTATTCCTAATGTTACCAATCAAGAGCCATTCTTGTGCAAAGAGCTCTTCACAATCTCCATGTGTCCTAACCTCTCCAGTAAGTAACACTTCTTTAAGTCAACACCTTTATTTTCCTGGTTAGATGGTTAGTGACTGGTTTGTCTGTGAGAATTTTATTGTATCCCATTTTGCTCTGTGTAGCTTGTTATTGTCATATAGTCACAGACCTTGAGGATCTTCTAATGAAATACCACAATACAAACAGGCAGTATTTTATGTGCTTTTAATATACATTTATATACATATATATGTGTACACATATATGTCTCTGCATTAACTGTGAAATAAAAGATATAACATTGTATGTATACAGCAATCTTCGATTATGATGATTTGGTAGGGAAGACTGTTCAAGCCCAAAACCCCTGTAGAATTTTGCCCCAGTTTTGGAATAACCCTGGAATAAACTCTCTCATTTCATGTGTGTGGTCAGCTGTCAGACAAGTTGCAGACTTTACCTCAATTAAATCAACAGAGAAGAACTGAACTAGCAAGACACTCAAGTACTATTTTTCCTGTAGAACAAAAGCAGATGGGTTCTGGGAATCCCGCACAACCTAAATTCTTCCAAAGGCATTAGAAGAAGCTTTCAAACCCCTATTTGGCTTAGGTAATCATCTCTGGAGTAAAATGGTCTTTGGTTAAATTTTCTTAGAACAGGTATTTAGTTTTCCAGAAATGTCCTAAATTCAGACATCTGCATGAAATGATGGATTAACAAATGCAGAGGCAGGAAAAAAATTGCTCATACAAAGGGAGTCATTCTGAAGGATGTGTTTACCTGCATATGAATGAGCAAGTCAATGGATTTTGCTTCAGAAATATCTTTATTTTCCTTTCTATGTATTTGCATTGTAAATATCTGTGTATCAATCTATAATTTCATCCTTTCCCTATATATTCTTAAAATGTTTGCACTGCAAACAAAAACAAACAAAAAAGAACTCTCAGTTTTTCCCTAGTACAGGCTATCCACACATTTAAGCATTCAAACTTATTACAAATACTCAGCAAGAATAAATCAAACAACTTTTCTGAGATAGTATTTCAATCCTTGTCTTCATCTTCCTATTGCCACTATATATGCTGAAGAACTCCGTAACACTGGCCTATATAAGGTGCACCATAATAGTCTGTTCCCTTCTGTGTTGGTTTTGGAGATTTTGTTTTTGTTTTATGGTGGGAGTTTTTTGAGTAATTTTCCATGATAGCTTCTGTTTTAAGCAGCTTTATTAAAATGTTAGGGTGCCCTGGTGGTGTCCAGGAGATTTTCTTTGTCAATAACTGAAAGATACAATAGTAGCCTGCTAAGCATCTGATTTGAGCTGTATAGTAGCTGTCCTGAAATTGTGACAGCTGGCTGCAGTCCAATAGTACTGCTTGCAATTGCTGTTGTTACTACAGCCATTATTACTACAGGGTGAATCATAGAATCATAGAATGGTTTGGGTTGAAAGGGTTCTTAAAGATCATCTAGGTCCAAACCCCCTGCCATGGGCAGGGACGCCTTCCACTAGACCACTTTTCTCAAAGCCTCATTCAACCTGGCCTTGAATGTTTCCAGGGATGAGGCATCTACCACCTCTCTGGGCAACCTGTGCCTGTGGTTCACCACCCTCCTTGTGAAAAATTTCTTCCTTATATCTAGTCTAAATCTACCCTCTTCTAGTTTAAAACCATTACCCCTTGTCCTGTAGCTACAGGCCCTGCTAAAAAGTCTGTCCCCATCTTTCTTGTAAGCCCCCTTCAAGTACTGAAAGGCTGCAAGAAGGTCTTCCCAGAGCCTCCTGTTCTGCAGGCTGAGCAACCACACAGCCTGTCCTCATAGGAGAGGTGTTCCATCCCTCTGATCATTTTGATGGCCCTCCTCTGGACCCACTTCAACAGGTCCATGTCCTTCTTATGTTGGGGGCCCCAGAGCTGCACAGAGAACTCCATGTAAGATCTCACAAGAACAAAGTAGAGAGGGAGAATCACCTGACCAGCTGTGGTCACACTTCTTTTGATGAAGCCCACGATACAGTTGGCCTTCTGGGCTGCAAGCACATATTTGCTGATGCAGACTTGTCCCTGATGCAGAGGACAGAATAAGGTCAATTTGTTTATGAAATCCTAGATCAGCCTTTCCTGACACTGTTAAGGGAGACTTAAATTGTGCACAGCTCTTGTGCTTTCTTCTTACATAGAATTGAAAGTAGCCCATGTTAGAAATTTTCTAGCATTTTAAATCTGTAAAAATGTAGTAAATAGAAACGTAATGTTCTTTTGAAATATATCATTGGTAAATGCTAACCCAGACTCTTTCCTCCACTTTATCTAATCTCCCCATTCTAGAAGGCATGCTATTAAAAATGTTGTTTCTGTATTTAATGAGTGCATAATGTATTCTGTGACTCTATCATCGTTTTCAAACAATACCCTACACATCCACAGTCTTTATACATCAATGGCACTAGGTTTAATCCATCTACAATGCAAAATAAATTTTATGTAAGGTGTTGTAGTTTCCACTTGCTTTCTTTCCTGAGGCATACTCTGAAGAGCTATGGCACTGAACTGATATCAAAACAAATGTTTGGATAGGTTCTGTGTTGTTCATCGCCTGCATTTCTTTAATGTTCTTAGTATGAGAGAGACCAAATTATATTACCAGAACTAGAGCTATTTTCTTTAAGTTTCCAGTGCTCACCTTGAGTTAATATGCCTCGTTTAAGAGTAGTGAATTGAGTAATATGCCCAGTAACAGATTTTGCATTGCTTGAGTTGCATTTTAACTTTATTCACTGCGCATGATAAAAACACAAGACTGCATAGGTTTTTCAGAAAATGTTATTTGCAATTTCTCTTTTTTTTTTTTTTTTCAGGTTTTTGGTACTCTGAGAGCAGAAATTATCCATTCTGCCATATGGAATGACAACTGCAGTGAACTTTTGAGAGGAAAGACATAAAAGATGAAGTAATCACTACTTCTATAACCATTCCCTTAGGCAAATGTTTAGCCAAATTCAGAAGATATAACCTAGTGGTCTTAAGTACATACCCAGAACGTGTATATTTTACATCCCAAGAGGCTTGAACTTCAGCCTGACTTAAGTACATTTTGTTATTTTTCTGTGCTTTGACTCATGTGATAATTTTTATAGATTCCATTTTTTTATGTACATGATTTTTGTGAATTCTGATTTTCTGGGTAAAATCAGAATAGAATCAAGTGCTAGAGATATGTATCTGAGATTGCAACCTTACCTTTCACATTTCTGTTCTTTTGAATATGTTTATGTTCTCCATTCTGCTGTTATCACTGGAAAATAGTAAATTACGTATCCATGAGTTTGAGCTATGTTAAGTATGAAAGGTAGAGAAGAATAGAAACATTTTGCTAAATGTCAGAGCATGCTCCCCGTGTTCAATATGTAGGTTTTATAACAAAAGGAATCTATTCCTACCTGTCTCACCTGTAAAACATGCTTTTGACTTGTGATTTCATTGTGACCTTTCTGCTCTGAAGTTGTAAGTGAACTATTTGCAGAGTCACACCAGCTATGATGACTTATAAAGATTATTTTAGTGAATACTGACAAAAAAACCTCACAAACAGGTATTTTGTATTGGAAACAGAAGAGTGATTACACAAAAAGTGGCAAATCTAACAATAAACTGTGAGATGTTGCTGCATTTTTACAAGATAACTGTACTTATGTCTTCTCTTTTGATCCCTCAGGGTTATTTGAGGGAAGAGGGCTGTTGCTTCTCACTGGTTAATAATTGCTTTCTCTCTCTTCAGATGGAGCAAAAGTAGACAGCCTTAAGTGCATAGATATGTTTTTTATTTACAGGTATAATGTGAAGATGAGGGTGAAGTCACTGAAATATTCAATGTAGGCAAATTCTCCAAGGCAAAATTCCTCTTTTAAAAAAGTGCATTCATTTATAAATTTTGAAAGTATACAAAACCGCCAAATATTTATGGAGTTTCTCATAGATGTACTTTGTGCATGCCTTATTTTAGATTGGTTATGATCTCATCTATAGGGCATGAGGTCAGATTTAGTTAAGGAATGACTCACCACAAAGTTTCTGCCACTGAATAATTTTAAGAACAGGTTAGGCAACCATTTGCCACATTGCCATTGTGTCTGTGCATCATTTCAGATACATCTCTGAGGAACCAAAAGTTCTCCAGATTGGGATGTTGTTTTGTTTGGGAATGTTTTGTGAGTACGCTTGCAAATAGCCCAGTTTAACAGATTTTAGAAATGATTGATTTTCCATGTGGTATTTTGACAGTTCCAGATTTCAGGCACTTGAACAGGAACTAAGAATCACATTTTGGTGACATATCTGTCAGTCAGAGCAAACTGCTTTTCATCCTTCAAAAGGAGACAACAGAAGAGGGTCTCTGTAGGACCCATTTCAGCATTGGCAGGGCTTCTGTCTTTACAACAACAAACCTTATTACATTATTCATCGCTTAAATTTTAGGCCCTGGCAAATTGACCAACTAGACTGGGATATCAAGTAGTCATGATATGATTCTCAAACTGTCATAGAAATTGCAGAGTGCAAAGGGCAATATTTTTAATCTTATCCTTCATCTTTTTTACAGGTAACAGTTATGTATGACCCTGTGGGTCCTTTAACACACATTTTTAAGCCAGCAAGGAAAATCTTGATAGAGACCTCATTTTCCAGAGTTTCTTCATACACGTTTTGTTATAGGGCAAATATAAGACATGTAAGACATCAGTCTCTGGAAGGTAAGAACAATCAAGTACTTTTCTGGTAGCTATGTTTCCAGAGCATGAATAAGGAAATGAAGAATGGATCAACTGCTTCTTTCTTTAGTCTACTGAAGTTTCTAGTGTAAGAAATTCCATGTTTGTCAGTGAGTTGGAGACTGTCGCCTAAGGCAAATTATTGTCTCTATCTGGTCATCACCATATCCCTGATTTAGGCTTCAAATGGTGCATCTGCAGGGTATGAATAGCATCATTGGCCTTCATGTATATCTGTAAAGTTTTAGTTTTAACTGTGCATTTAAACTGCTAAATTATGAGCTGCAGAACTCTAAGTAGTGTCATCTTAGTTCCCAGTGCCAGCTTCTATGAAATTGTAAGAGACAATATGTTTTCCAAGCAATTAATTTTATTTATAATTGGAAAACAATTCAGAATAATTTCCTCAATGCAATGATGTGCAATGTTTGAGATTATAAATGAGCAATTATCATATCAAATCCAATGAATTATATATTTTAACTGGCAGAGAAATAGATTTTTAATTGGCTATTAAGTATTTCAACAAATAACTATAAGGAGAGACAAATGTGTATAGAAAAAAAGTAAGTTTTATTCACAAATCATTAGCATTCAGGTAACACTTGAGTGCTAAGTAACTATATAGACAGAAAGAAGAAACAAGCGTGTATTCTGGTTAATTTCTATATTGGCTAAAATAAACCAGTTTTCTAAAAAAAATTTTTAAATGAGTAAACTATGGTAATTTGTGAATGTAGTTAAAAGCATAGGAAAATAAATCAGCCCTTTAATAATCCTGATGTGTACAATAATGATTCAGATCAACACATTCACGTTTTAAATGTCTTTTTTTCCCCCTAGTGAGAAGCCCAGTGAAATCAACAGATAGACATACACTCATGCACGTATGTCTGTGTGTGAGTGTGTGTGACAGAGGGAGAGACCTCAGGGCATTTTGTTCAGAAGTTTTTTTTTAGCAAAGTGAAGAGTAATGTGTACTTTTTACACCTTACTAGTGGTATATATTTGTGTTATAGATAACAGCTAAATGCTGTGACCCTCACTGCAAAAAAATTCCCTGTAGG
The DNA here is from genome assembly GCF_000687285.1 of Phaethon lepturus. Classification (NCBI taxonomy): domain Eukaryota; kingdom Metazoa; phylum Chordata; class Aves; order Phaethontiformes; family Phaethontidae; genus Phaethon; species Phaethon lepturus. The sequence goes on from NW_010549657.1 coordinate 84,414, forward strand.
TTTAATTGAAAAGCTCATGAGACCCATTCAGAAAGCCCCATGAAAGGTAGAATAAATTGACATGGCTAGCATACATTTATACATAGGTATATATGCAGTATCTCCTGTGAAATTTTCCTTGACTCTGCAGTTATGGAGTCTGAAGTTACCAAACAAAGTAGATGCATATTAGAAGGAAATCTCCCTACTCAAGTCCTGGCCAGTCCCTCCTCAAGGGGTACCACAGCACTCATGGACCATCTACTAAATAGATGATATAGTGAAACATTAGGCAAAACACAAGGCACTTAGCTACTGAGAAATTCTCATGGGGACTTATAGGCCACTTCTTTAGATTGTTTTTATATATGAATGCCAAGAATATATTGTCACATACAGAAGCTATTTTGAGGGGAAAAATGTTCTTAGTATTTATTGAAGTGCAATCAACTCTTCCAAGACACTAGGAAAGCTCACCTGGATGTCAGAGATTACTTCAGAGAATTTCCATGACATACGCGGAAATTCCCAGCAGTCAGGGAAAGCAGTTGAAAGCACTGGAATATATTATTTGACTCACCAGAAGGAATCCACCTTCTATGTGTTACACAGACTCAGTCTGTTAAATCCCAGTTGGCTCCTTAATGTGTGAAGTAACTGCAACTGAAATGAAAAAGAACTTTTTTTTTATTCCTTCCTTAAAAATATGGCAAGCTTTTCTTTTTGTTTGAACCCTCTTCAGTCAATAATTTATCCCTTTAGGACCAGATTATAATGGTCTCCATATGGGATTACAACTCTAGATAATTTGAGAGACAAGACAGTGCAGTATACAGACAATTATTATTAGCAAGTTTTCACAATAAAAGTGCATTGCATTCATGCTATGTAATCTACCTGCTTGATCTTTACACAGTTATTAGTTTAAAACTTCGCAGTTTCTGAAAGCCACTTATCTAAGAGCTAGCCTCTTCCCTTTGTGGCATCATTACACTAGCCATAAATGGAGGAGGAGGAAATGAATTTTCAAACTGAGTTTAAATGTGAAGGAGTAACAGAAAGCGGTTTCTATGTGGAGGCCTTCATTTACATTCTGGCTTGTTAGAGAAGGGATCTGCAGAACATTTATCTTGGTTGTTTCTGTAACCTTGGTTTGAAACAAAGTTCGAATTAGATTATTGTAGAATTTTGCCACAGTTTCTTCTTTGGTAAATTTAATATTTATAATCTGTGAGCATGATCCTATAAGTAATTTGTCCTGGCTTAGTCTATTTATGTAAGTAGTCTTAAAGACTTGATTGCAATTTTTTTTCAAGTGAAATGAGTCACAAACAACTTCTGGTAAGAAATGAGTCTTTTGAATATAACAAAACATAGTTTTGAGAAACAACATGCCAATAACATAAGAAATCCTTAGGAAAGTTTTTAGCTGCCCTCCTGTTTACTTCAGTAGCAAGTGCATTCTTATCTTTGAATAGAAGATATTTATTTTTTTCATGACAAAAAGATTTCAAATATTGACAAACAGATAAAAAAAAATCTTGTCACCCCTATGTCAGCTTGTAATGCTTCAAAACAAAAATCTTTCTTCCCGCAATCACCTCCCCTATCTAGTGGGAAAGACCTATTCAGAGGTCAATAAATATCTTCATAATGAAACCAATGTCCTTTTTAATGGAAAGAAAAAGATTGATTCAAATACTGAAGTTCCTTAAGCTTGTTCATTGACTGAAGATTATATTGTATAAATTATCTCACCTGACCTTAGTTAAGCAGCAAAGTACAAAGGGAGATGGTTTTCAGCACCAAGCCTAGGCCAGAAAACCTAAAAGCAATTTTGCATTCTCATTCTATGCATCATCTGAGTTACATGCTAGGGTGACACTTAAAGTGACCTCAGCCACTCCTCCTTTTCTACCTACATCCTAATTTCCATGAAAAGAAATCAAGATGAATATCCTAACAGAAACCAGTGCATGCTCTAGAGCTACATACTCTGGGCAACCTGGGGACCAGGTCAATGTAAGTGCCCCAGTATGCCATAGATAAATGTGTGAGTATATTGCTGCAGAAGATAGTGTCTCTCCATATTTGGAAAGCACCATTTTACATTCAGATATACTAGTGTAAAGTAATGAAGTCCCCTGTGGTAAATGTCAATCAATACCTATTCCAAGGTTAAAGTACAACCAGCAGTTCTGTGATAGGAATTCAAAGCACAGAATCAATTCGCTTCCATTTTGTTTAGTGCTTTTTTTTTTTTTAAAATTTCTTCTAAAGGATGTTTATGAGTCACAATGAAACTTGGTGTGAACCTACTGTAGGGCATAAATCCCTATTCAGTAGTCGCCATGTACATTATTTGTGAGTGCACACATATATCCATGTAGAAAGACCAAGTGTGGCATGTGGGTTAAGTAGATTAGTAAGATTTTATTTCATCACTGACTGATTTATTACAAATAATTATTGAAATATTAGTACTAATTACAAAGCATGCAACGCTTCATACTTTATACTTCTTCTGCATTGTTTCTCATAATTCATCTGTAGTATAATTGCATGTGGAGATGGCTAATAAGAAAATCAGATTAGGTCATTCAGGATAGTTGCTGCCTTAATAGACAAGCAGCATGGATCTATCACTCTAGCAACATTAATATTATATATGTATATACCTATGCATGCATGTATACAGGTTGGTCTCATTCATTATACTATAAGACAGGTCCTTACATCGATGCATATGTATACATACTTAAAGAGAACTCATGAATTGTTGATGAGGTTTTGATTAATTTAATATTAATTATGGGAATTTATTTCAGAACAGTACTTTGAAATGAATGTGTCAGGACCTCAAATGAAATGTGTTCATGTTCATGTCAGGTAAGAGTTTGTCAAATTACTGTAGAAAGCATGGAGCAAATTTGAATTCTGATGACAGAAAAATGCAGCTCTGCTTCAATGGTGAGTGAATGCATCTGAAACTGCCTTTGCTTGGCGGAATTCCACTCTTTCAGCAGGGATGAGTGGAGTCAGATTCTAACCCAGCCTCACTAGTATACTATATCCAGCTCAGAATATACTTAAAGTCAGTTCTAAGTATGCAGTTTCCCTTAATGTTATGTGAGTGTTTATTGCAAGGCGAGATACACCATCATAATGTGTGGTGTCACAGGGCACTTTATAGGGCACAGAGTCCAGACAGATGCTATTAAAATCACACTGGGATTGCCATAGCCAATCCCAAGAAATTGTCTCTCTGGATCACAATCAATGGCAGAATTAAACTATCACGTTATGCACATGTATCTCCATTTATTTGTTTTGCCCAGTGAAGCCACAGCTAAAGAATGGGTCTTTTTAAAATGTATTTTCAAGGTCACACCACGTACTCGTTTCCCTTGAAATGGATATAAATTTGATAAATGTACCCATATGAGCTAACAGTAGATAACAAATGGACTCTCTGAGGTAATCTAAGATTGTGCACTCAGTTTCTAATTCTGTGTCTTGACTCTTAAAATTACTTTACTTTCTGTGGTGATAATGATACTATGAGGAAACATCCAGACAGGCCACAAATATAACACACACAGAGAGACATACAAAACAATAATCTCTTTCTTCACTGTGTTCTGGGTGTGAGCATATATGCATGTATAGAGAACCTACAATTAAAAAGCCAATTAGGAGAATGTTTACTTTGATCACAATTAGGCAAATTACTGCCCAGCAGTAATCTAACTAAGAAATTTAGGGCCCACTGGGAATGAGAGGAAATCTTTTTATATCTGTTGAAATCATAGAGACCATTTAAAAAAAGAAAGACAAATACAAATATTTTATTTTCTTTCCAGGAAGTTAAGGTGTTACATCACCGTGACACCAAGGTAAGGGAGAGTGGAGAATCACATTTTCATTCAAACAATACTTTTCATCTGAGATAGTCCAAGGTCTTCTGTAACAGTTCTGGCACCCTGCTTTCAGGCCAGTGAGTGTTATTCTCCCTCTTCTAAACACGTGCAAATGGAGACATGGAGAGCTTGATTCACTCAAGTCTATGAATCCAGTTAGTGGCAGAAGAGTGAACAACCTCCAAGAGCTCTGGTTTCTGGTTATCTTTCTCTGGATCTCAAGCATAAGTATCTTAATATGTATTTAGATGTCAATGCTCTTGAGTCTTTTGAGCATGGGTTATACTTCCTTACTGCAGTTGGATTGTGAGTTTGGAACTTTTTCTTTTTTTCAAGTGTCTTTTCATTTGAATAACAATACAGGAAATGTTACAATGTTCCCTGTTATTTCAGTCTTCATTTCTGAAAAGATGAACTCTTAAACTCTAAAAGATCATGCAAATGAATTAACAAATTATGTTAAAATTTGGATTTCTTACACATGGAAAAGTTTTTCATATACCTAACTGCTTTCAGGATCAAAACCTGAAGGCTTAATATGAAAGGGAAAGTCTCTCAGAATTCATTCGATCTTGTAATGAATTGTCAGGTGTTTCAATCCTTGTTCAGAGGGTATTTCCATGAGGGTGCAGGCCTATGCCATACCAGGAGGCATCTCCAAATAGCTGGATTATTTTTGTGTACTTAGAAGGCTGTAACAACTGCCACTGCTAGTGAAATGAACTATACTGGAAAATTAATACTATGCAACATGCTGAATAAAGACTCTATTTTAATTTGTACATTGTTTGTTGGCAGTAATCCGTGACAGTATTAACTTCTAACATCATTACTATCTCAAACTGACAATGACTGATACTCTGCAACAGGCTGATAGGCAATTATTACAGTGTCCACACCAATAAGTTCTGTGCTCAGTAAAGCTAACAGTGCAATGCTTCTGGAGCTTCTGGAGGTAGAGGGGATGTGTATGTAAACCTGCTTTTTAATTGGATCAATATTAGGACCCACTTTTCATCTCATCTCTCATCCCCAAAACATAGAAGGCTGGCTATCATCTTGTTAATATTTGTTGTTAGGCTTGATGCTCCTCAGTCACATATAAGAGCCATAGACGAAGTCTATCTAAAAGCACTGCTCAGACAGATGTGATGTACTCCAGTACATCTGCCCAGTTCTGACTGATTGACCTGCTCAGATCTGGAAAACAAAGAAGTGATAAAGGAACTTTCTTGTGTGGCTGTCACTGACTTCATGCATCGTATAACACAGATGAAGTGGGAGAGCAAAGGCCCATGGAAAACCCAGTGACAGCCATTAGCTGGCCTCAGATATGGTGAAAGCCAAAGGGATTTCCCCCAGCTTCATGATTAACAAGGCCATTAGTGGTTTATGTTGACAATCTACACAGAAAGTAATGCACAGTTGTAATCATAGCTCCTCAGGGGTGGAGTGACACATTCAAAGATGCCCTGTGATGTGGAGGAGGTGGCATCACCAGATGAGAGAGCCAGACCACCACCCTCTTGAAGGACTGGAGTGAGTGTACCCTCCCCTAGGGGTGCCCTGGGTGCTGCTAGTCTGGACTTGGCAGGGGCCTTGCTTGGTACGAGTGTGTTGTGTGTGTTGTAGAATAAGAATCTTAAAATAGAAATGTCTCTCCACCCATGATGCCTGTTGTGCTTATTAAGTTTTAAGCTGTATGTCACGGAGTGGTATGGTTTGGTCCTTCTGGCCACACCACCTGAATTGACCTGTGACAAGAAATCAAAGAGGAGAGGTTTACTTCAAAAAGAGCAAGAATATGAAGCCAAAGCTAGAGGCCAAATGCTCTGACAATGAAACTAAGAACCTGGCTGAACAGGGAGTTTTTGCTGGGACAAAAAAGGAAAAAAAGGAAAGCTTATCACCTTTGGAAGAAGAGTCAGGCAACTCTAGAAGAATACAGGGAACTTGTTAGGTCATGCAGAGAGAAAATTAGAAAAGCAAAAGCCCAGCTAGAACTCAATCTTGTCATGGTCATAAAGGATAACAAAAAAAGATTTTACAAATACATTAACAACAAAAAGAGAGCCAAGGAGAATCTCCATCCCTTATTGGATGCAAGGGGAACATTGTCACCAAGGATGAAGAAAAGGCTGAGGTACTTAATGTCTTCTTTGCCTCAGTCTTTAATAGCCAGAGCAGGTATCCTCAGGGTATTCAGCCCCCTGAACTGGAAGACAGGGACAGAGAGAGGAATAAACCCCCCATAATGCAGGAGGAAACAATTAAGGAGCTGCTATGCCACCTGTGTCCTCACAAGTCTATGGGGCTTGATGGGATCCACTCGAGAGTAATGATGGAGCTGGTGGAGGAGCTTGCCAAGCCACTCTCCATCATTTATCAGCAGTCCTGGTTAACAGGGGAGGTCCCAGTCAACTAGAGGCTTGCCAATGTGACGTCCATCTACAAGAAATGTCAGGAGGATCCCAAGAACTACAGACCTGTCAGCCTGACCGTGGTACTGGGGAAGATTATGGAGAGGTTCATCTTGAGGGTGCTCACAGGACATGTGCAGGACAACCAAGGGATCAGGCCCAGCCAGCATGGGTTCATGAAAGGCAGGTCCTGCTTGACCAGCCTGATTTTCTTCTATGACCAGGTGACCTGCCTAGTGGATGAGGGAAAGACTGTGGACATTGTCTACCTGGACTTTAGTAAAGCCTTTGACAGCGTCTCCCACAGCATCCTCCTGGAGAAACTGGCGGCTCATGGCTTAGACAGGTACACTTTTCACTGGATAAAGTACTGGCTGGACGGCTAAAGAGAGTCGTGGTGAATGGAGTAAAATCCGGTTGGTGGCCGGTCACAAGCGATGTTCCCCA
>NW_010549658.1:0-8481 GCF_000687285.1 Phaethon lepturus
CCTTAGTGATTCTGTGATTCTGTGAAATTAATTGCTTCACAATGGAGAAAGATAAAACTTATCTGTCAGAAACTAAGAGGCTGAGTTGGTATCATCAGTAATCCTCCTTCTATGCACACTGAGGTATACTCTTCCAGTCAAGAGTGAGAACAACAGCCTCTTACGAAGACCTCATACTGAGCTTTTGTAGTTGCTTTAGTAATTCCATTTTGATGGGAATTTGATGATCAATTCCAAATTGATACCAAAAGAATCACATCAATAACCTTCCCTAAATATAAGCTGCCAAACTTTCCCCACCTCCTGATTTAAGCCTGTTTTTTCAGAATTATATATGCTTTCCCAGAGATCTGTCCTCAGTGTAGCCCTCCCTGGCTGGAAGTCAAAGACTAACAAGGCACCTGTACAGTTGGTGTGGTGTGTCGTAAACCAACTGTATTAATTATCTGATTGCCCTTCAAGGGTGATGTGATGGCAGATGACATTAACCCATTATCTAAGTGGGATATAGAGAGCCTGCCTGGCATCTGACTATTCATTTAGGAAACAGTATTGGGAAAGAAGATACTCTTGTTTTCTGAACCCTTATAAGGGTTAAGAACGTACTGAATCCATCCAACTTTGTACATAATGGAGCATCACCGGTGGGAGGTTAGTGGTGGCAGCACAGTGGGATGGGAATTGACTTACTGCCATGAATGGTGACACACACCCTGAAGCTGAACACAGAGTGGAGTAACAGCTTGGATGGAAGCATAATAGGTAAAAGTGTCTTAGGTTTTCCCTTATGTGACATGTGATAAAAGCGAGTTCTGCCTGTGCCAACCTGCACAGAGGTCTGTATCCTGGCAAGTGTTTGCCTTGGTCCTAGCCAGGCTGGGTTGGACGTGGTTTGAAAAAAAATGGCCCCTAAAACATGGCTTGGGAACTTGATTCCTCCAGGGATCCAGAAGTCTCCTCCTGGCCCTGCCACCGCTGCTGGCTGATAGTAACTCAGTGCACATCCTGGCTTGACATGGCTAGGAAGGCTTTTTGCTAACCTGTTAGTAGAAAATGTTATAGGAGCAAGAGCTTCAAAGCCATTTGATTACAGCAGTGGTGCCAGGACAGTCAGCCTGATGCAGTTTAAGGTTTATACTTGGCAGTTAATAAAAACAATTGACCATCTCTGCCAGCAGATGTTTCCTTAAGGATATATAAACAACCATTTAGTAGAGTCATCCAGTTCAATCATCCTGATAGCCTTCCTGTATGTGACAAAACCAGATGTAACAATAATAACATAGCAAATCACTCAGGATCCCACGTTACAGAACTATGTAGAGCAGAAATATAAATACTTGTATGTAAAGTTAGGAAAAGCTCAGCACGCTGTAAGTGTCTCTTAAATGCACTAAAACGTAAAATCAGAAAGGTCTTATTTCTGATGCATTGTGAGGTTTTGGTATTTCTTGGCATAGCTTCACTGTTAAAGGGCTTTTTAAGCTATCATCCACTTACATGGATTTCCATCTTAAGCAAGTGACATCTAGAAAACAGTTATCACCACCTTTCCTATTAGGGCCTCCATGAATTTTCACTGAAGTAATTAAATTTAAGGGTGTTTCAAGAACAAACTCTTCCTTTAGACTTTGAATTCCTTGACAACACATTGATGTTACAGAATTCACATGATTAAAATCTCAACTAGCCTGAGGTTTCTACTTTAAAAACAAACAAAACAAAAACCCAAAACAACAAAAACCTAAACTTACCAAACTTGTATGAGAGCTTAATGCCTGTGAGCAACTGAAAATAAAACTTTCTTAGTATTCCTGATAAGTGATTTTCCATTTAAAGCCAAAACTATCTTTCCATACTCTGTCTCCAAGAGAATTTGTTAGAGAAAGTGCCTCTTTCAGTTTACGTTGTGCTTATGATAGACTGAAATATCTTTTTCTGTACTCTGCAATTAATAATCAGTATCTTTTATTTTGCTTTTTGACACTTGAAGTGAAGAGTCTTTTGATTAATAGATCCGAGGAGCCCCATATGATCTCAAGATGATTTTTCAGGAAGACTTTAATAAGGTGTCTTCCTAGACTGTCACCCAAATGTATCGCTGCTCTCTGTCAGTTATGCATGAATGTGCTAGTAGAACTTACTCACTTTCAAATGAAATGGAATTGAGATTTCAGCTTTCCCAAGGCCTAGATCTGTATTTCCAATGGACTTTCATGACAAAAGCTTTTGGCTAATCCACCTTTTTAATGATTAGCGTAATAAAAATACATCAAAGCCTGGAGAACTTCATGGGTGTTTTTCTTACTTTTTAAAAAAACTAGAACTGCCAAGAGCATGTCATATTTTATGCAGAAGGTTTTGACGTCAGAACCATAAGCTCTTAAAGAAACCCACCCAGTTGTTTGTTGATAACATCATAAACGTTGCTAAAACACATTCCACTCATTTTCAGCATTTGTCAGTGGCATTTCAATTGCATGCATATAAGTGCTTCTCAGACGTGTTTCAGGAATTCATCTAATCCCTGCAAAATTCTTTGGAATGGAAACTGTTCCAGTACAAACAAGAAGCTTGCACACCTAAGGTCTACAGCTGTGTGTTTCCCAGAATTTGAAACTGCCTGTAGACATAAAAGCAAGTTATTCTAATGGAAAAACAGATTTTTTTTTTTGGTTCGTTATTTTTTTGTAGGTACTGATAAGTTACTGCACTTTAAGGGGAAAAGAATTCAGAGGAAGGGAGAAAAACACTTAGTACTATGCAAACTGTCCACTCACTTTATTGTGAGGAGTATCAAGAGGCACAGACGCTTTAGCGTAGTGAAAATGAGTGGAATTATTCACATGACTTTTTTGTGTTATTTGTTATACACATAACCACGGTAGTACCTATTATCTGCCGTAAAAATATGACTTTATTGTTGCTAATAGAAAAAGTATCATACAAAATTTGATAACATCAGGCTCCCATTTCCTCATTTATCTTGATTCTTCCCTCTCCCTTGCCAAAATGAAAGGTAAGTATTACGCTGAGTACATATTTGCTGAATATGTTTGGGTATATGATATCCTCTGCTATGATACGATGAACCCTGTTTTGGTCTTCTAGTGTAATTCCTATATGTTAAAATATATATATGTTCTGTGTGTTATTACCATATACAGTGATGATGTGAATAAATCTGTGAGTTTAAATCCCTGGGGAAGGATGCAGCTTTTAAAACTATTGGATAAGTGAAAGGTTTGTATTCAAGAATCCTTCTCATTTCTAAAGATACTCCACCACAGATGCAAGTAGAGCCAACCATAGCTTTTCGTACCCCCTTCAACCAGGTATATGGGCAACTTGGTACACTGGATCAGGTAGCTCCAAATCTCTCAATGAAGTTAATGTTATCAGCAGTTTGCTGTCTTACCTCCTTCCTCCTCCACTCCTGTACAAAGACACTCTCCAGACAGGTTTTCTGTCACCAAGCAAAAATTTGATTGTTTCACCACTTACAAGCAGAGTGACCTGAGGGATGTTTAGGACAACAAACAAAGGCTGTCACAACAAGCTGAATGGAGATATCCTGAGACACAGTGAGTGGATGTCTAGGTGTCATACACTGACATAGTCAACAAGAACCAGTGAGAAAACCGCTCCCATCCCTCCAGTAGTTCCTACGTCTGCTAAAGTTTTTGGTGTTCCCCAAATGGAAAATATTCCCTTTGCAACAAAATGTTATGGAAATATTTAGCTACAAAATCATACCTCTTGAAGAAGACACACAATCTGCTTCTATCTTTGAATAGGGGTACAGATGCTCTGTAGATCCAAAGGATTTAGTTTTGACTGTAGCAAGTTTTGCAGCACAGAGAGACAAAGAAATATGTTGGACAGAGGATGTACCTTCCTTATAATATAGTGTTAGGTATATGATTGAATTCACAATCTCAAATAAACAGCTTTTCCCAAAACTGCCTTTAAGTGTGGAGCTGTTGCCTACAAAATGTTCAACATGAAAATTAAAAGGCAGTTCTTCAATGGCACAAAAACAAAGGTTTGGCTCAGTTTGGTAAGTTTTGTGGGTGAGATTTGCAGGTAAGTCTCTGCAGCACAGGGTGGGTGTGCTTAATTGTACTGGCTGAAGTAGTCTTCTGCGGCAGTATCTTAGAGACCCCCAAGTTAATCTGATTAATGGACTTTCATATCCTACCACTCTGAGTGCAAAGTAGGTTAAGCAGCCCTTCAGAAATGGCTACATTTTCACTAAATTCTTATTTTACAAACTTAAAATCGCATCCTATTTTTTCATACGGCTTTAGATAACACATTTTCAAATCTCTGTTTCACTTTCTGAGGTAAACTTAGGTTTTCATATGCCTTATCATGAAGATATAACATGTGGGTGTTTTTATCCACTCTCATGGAAACTGATGGAATTGAGCACTGGCTCTTGTACTTAATTATGTACTGAATGACTGCAATGAAGCTGTACAAAAAGGGAGCAAAATCAGACATATCAATAACATTGTGATAATATGTAGGAAGAGAAAAAAGTAACCAAAGCAAAAGATTCTGTAAGAGAAAGACACAGGTTTTCACAGCCATTTTCTCTATTGGGCTAAGTTCTTTTCAGTGTTGCATAGAATAAAGTCAATCCTAATGCAAATACTGTTTGGAAACGGTATAATACTATCCTGATGAATTTTGGAATGATTTGTAATGTGTAGTAGAATCACAGCTATTGTAACTTCCAAATATTGATGTTAAACAACTCAAACATTTTTAATTTCAGTGGAAAAGAGTTTAAAGTAAAAATACCAAATTCAGAACTGGTCTAAGAAGCCACATTACTCAGGACATTGAACTTAAGTTCCTCGCTTTTTAAAAAAAATATATGTAAATACCATTGCAACATAAGTAAAGCCTGAATTCAGTTTTTAAGTGCAAAATATGACTATTATTTCAGCATTGTTTATAGAGATTTTAGTGTATGAATAAATGTGATAACTCAAGTTACATCTACTTCCATAATGACTATATTGCAACTTATTGGTGATTCACAATGCCTTCATTTTATTTCATGTTCTATTTTTATTAAAATATCTCATAATGATTCCTTCATAAGCAAGTATGGAGACCTTTGGTTTGTCACATTACTGACCTGGAAGAATCCAGGGCCCTTTCACAGTGCTGTCACCTGCAAGTTTCCCACACTGCAAGTGCCCCAGCACATTTATGAATCATATGCTTCCCGAAAAAAGAGAAAAACCCCAGTGGTTCATGCACATACATGAAACTTGGTGTGGTAAAATCATGCATGTTATCACTTCATAGGGTGATAGTACTGTTCCTATAGTACTGGAGTACTTTCTAAATGCACCAGTCTGTGTCCTCCTGGAACTTGCAATCAAAACTTTTGAATAAGGGGCAAGAAACTTTCCTTAATTCTTAGTATAATTTATAAAAATCAGTTAATTCCTTGCAAAGGAGGACAAATATTTTATCCAAGTCACAGCTCCCTTCACCCCCCAGAAAGATGACTTGATATATCTTTAAGTACAGAGCTGGAATGTATCTCACATAAACAAATACACTTCCTTCTGCAAAAAGAGGGTGGGAACTATTATAAAGGCTTCACATTTTCCTAAGCTTACTTATCAGCCCTAATTACTCATTTCCTCTGTTGATTTCTTTCAGAAAATCCCCTATAGCCTCTCTTTGATAGAATCAAGATCTACACAGTTGCCTCAGGACTTTTCCTAGTTATCATCCATACAGAGAAGAGAAACAGTATATTGCAATTTAGGCTATCAATCAAAGCATCTGCAGGGATGTTTTGTGCAATCATTCTGGATGGGATGTTTTATGCGGGACAAAATGCTTCCGATTATTAATGCCTTTGCCTTTCAACTACAAAAGTACATTTCAAGAGAAGACAAAATTTTACTAATGAGGAATGAATTATGGCAGACTGATAATAGTAGATCAATATTCCAGTTCAGACATCAAATGCATACTCTACAACACATGAAAGAAAGGGATCACAACAGAATGTCTCAATTCAAAGCAATATCACCTTTTACATACTCCAGAAGAAACTGCAGCTATGCCAGTTACATGGAAAATGCTGACAAATTGATGTTATTACTTAATTTACTCCTGAAATCTGAGGAAAAAAACTTAAGCGCTACACCTTTTGCCATTAGGTCAGCAAAAGGATTTATGGCTTTCTCACTACAGCAAGCTCATATCGGGGCCTAAAGCATGACATCAAGCTTTCCAGCTACCTGGGTCCATCTGAATAGAGGTTTGCTTAGAATATCAACCAACATACCTAAAAATACATTTCCTATGCCATTGTTCATAAAATCTAAGCTAAAGGTATATTTGTGGAGGGCCTGAGACCAAAGAAGAGGATCCCATCTAACATTACTATGTTCAGTAGAACAGCCTTCCTCCATCACACACACTTCCTCCATCCTCAGAAACTTCTAAGAATTTAAGTTTGAGGTTGCCCACGTCTCTTCTAGAGGGGGGATATCTAGTGGGTGAAATTCCCTCCTGATCCGGAGGGAAAGGGAGAGAGAATCTCTGAAGTGTGTCATTGCTTCAAGAGGCATTTAAAGGGTTCAGCTGTAGCATTTCTTATGAAAACCTTGGAATGTAGATGGAATAGCTAGTGGATTAGTGAGCCCCTGAGCATCTGGTAATTTAACGCTGGGGTTAGGCCTTTATGGATTGCTGGGAGCACAACTGCGTCATGGAGGTGCTCTGCATTTCCTCCCTCTTCATAAAGCCACAGCATTTATCTAAACAAGGCCAATCACCCTGTGGGCTGATCTGCAAGTTTACTGCTACTTAATTCTGTAAGGCCTTTTCCCTTGCCTGCTGGGATGCTTCGCACCAGCTGTAACTTCCATAGGATCTTCAAGGTTAACTCCATGTGGAGGATATTACAGTAATCCCATCAGGAAGTAGGTGCTCCAAGCCTAGAGCATCAACCCAGACTACTAATTTTGTTTTGCTTCTTCCTGTATAATTGTAGATTGGAGTTTTTGTCCTTACAAGCTGACCTCTCACTGCAGCTAGCCTGGAAGATGTCCTTCTTCCAGCATGTAAAGCTGAAAGCTGCTGAAATTGATTGGTCTTTATCATTCAGGTCAGTGGTGAGGTCTGCCTGATCCAGGCACTGCCACTGGCAGGCAAGCTGTTGCCTTCCAGCTGGCACCACGATGGGGTCTGGCGGGGAACAGTAGGTTAACAGCACTGGCTTTGCAAGTGGTACTTGCTGGCTGCTCCCTGGGGACCAGGGGCCATGGAGGCTCCCTGGTGAGACAGGGCAGGACCAGCAGCTAGGGCTGTCCCACCACCCCAGCCAGGGAGCAGAGGGGCAACCCCAGACCCTGAGACCAGCTTAAAAGCTGTTCCCAGAGGACAGGGGTGTGCTTTGGCCACCACCTCCCCACAGGGCATCTGTGAGCCTCTTCCCATGGGACAAGGAGGGCAGGGTGGTGCTCTGAGCTGGCCCTGAGCCCTGGCAGCCAGAATTCCTGGAGATGGTTGGTATCTCCAGCCCCTGACATTAAGTACAAAATTATAAAGCCCATGGGCTCAATCTTTGCAGGGAGCACCGGAAACAGTGGCATCCCAATCCTCAGTTCAGATATCCTCTAAAAATCCAATTCCCTTTCAAAAATTATTCTGTGTGCTCATATGCAGATTTTAAGTATCATGACATTACATATCTGACTTTAGACTTCTTGGGAAGGGTTTTGGTTTTAGATGTAAATCAGAACATGCTCTGTGTTTGGCTAAGGTACAAAATCAACAATGAAGCCAATTTTTTTCTCAATTTTAGGATCTTTGTAATTTTGAAAGTTAAAAAAAAGTGCTTTTGAATCCCCAAACTCTTTTCTTTCTTTTAATCTTTTCTCAGAAATATAAGTAGAAAAGGAAACAGAGAATACTTTCCTAAGGTTTTAAACTTTCAAAATCAAAACTTTCCTTACCATGTCCTGTCCATTAAAAAGAGATTCAAAAAGAAATTCCTCCTTTTGTCTTCAGTTGCATCAGTGCATCAATGCATCAGCGAAGATATGAGAGAATCAGGCCCATGTTCTCACAGCTACATGCGGTCACGCACAAAGCCTGGTAGTAAGGAAGTACAAAATCTGGACTACTGCCTAAAGAACATGTGTACAGATCTTGATCTTGAGTACAGATCTTGATCTTGAGTGTACCAAATACAAACAGGATTACAGATAGTGTGATGTATGTCAACAGGACTCTATCATGGATCTTAAGCAGTTTGCAATCCATGAGGGTCCATACTTACCCAGAGTTCATAGGTTACTATAAGACTTCTGGCACACAGGACATAGGTTCAGTCAGCTATGGGAAGATATACCCAATCCTCCAGAGCCCTACTCAACACCTTCTCAATGAGAAATCATATTAGAAGGAAGATTATGTTAGAGGCAAGGTTCAGCA
>NW_010549658.1:8512-28689 GCF_000687285.1 Phaethon lepturus
ACATCTAAGCGACTCCTGACTACTTATATGATACGGGCTTTCTGTAGATTGCACTGCAGAGCTTTAAACCGTGTTGCATTGTGACCTGAAAATGGTGTTCAGGCACCTTGATACTTTGCATCTGTTATGCATTTACTTTTCAAAGATCCCCAGGAAAATAAAAATGTCAGTTTTCATCTTGTGCACCATATGGTTCAGGCATTTTAGATCTGGCAGCTTAATCTCACAGATCTGGCAGTTTAGTCTCACTGTGTTGTTTCTCACTTTTAAAACAAAACTATCCCCTTTAATACATAGCACGGTACTAAATGAAAACCTCCATGTAATATCTAGTACGGTCACAATTATAAATGTTGGCACGGGAATGTGTGCTGAAGAAACAGACTCCTGTGTTCTTAGACAGAAGACAACCGTAATTCATACATGGAGATCATATCATAAGGGATGTATCTCAACACCGTGCTATATCATTCTCCTCAGCCAACAGCATCCTCTCAACTTGTAAAATCCTGAGAGCTCAGATGCTTTTGTATTACACATTCACACACAGCTTTGCACAACAGGGCCCTGACCTACATTGGGCACCATGCAGGCAAAAATGACAACAATCTTAGAGTATCAGTGTCTTTCCCTTAGATGTAACGTTCTCTACTAAGGAAAAACTTTGCCATTTTGGATGTTAGGTGATGTGTGTGGCAAGATGTGTATTCATCTGAGCCAGATCCAGCTGGAAAGATGGTTAATGCTTTGTTGTGCCTGAAGTCGTAAGCTCCGTAGACTAGTAAGGTGGAGATGTATGCTTAGATGCACTTTCTTGTCTGCATGTTATTACATAGCTTTTCTCTGACTTCTAGCAATAACAAAGGCCACTGTTTTATCTGTGTCTCTTCTTTACAAGTCTACAGGTAAATGTAAATGCAAAATTGTAGTCCACCTGCTGCTTGTTATCTGATGTGGTAAACTTACTGCCTTTATGGTATGATAAAACTTCTGACTTGTTTATTATTGTTAGTGTCTGCTTTCTGTTACTTGTAGGTATCAGAAATGTAAAATTCTGTTTATGGCAGTTCTGTAACAAATTACAGTCTACCATATATTGGACAATATAACATGGAGATTTTTTCCCATGTATTAACTACCTTCACTCAGAATTAAATTAGCTATATTTTACAAAGCAGCAAATAAAATTACTTCCAAATCTAAAAAAATCTAAAAACATGATAGGGAAAATGTGGGAAGGAAGTAATCTAAATTACTGCTGTGATATAATAGACCAGGGTATTTACATGGGGGTGGAGAGTTGGATTATCATCTTAAAAAGTAATAATTGTTTTACAATGAGATCAGTCCCTCTAATCCATCTTTCCATTTCTCAGTCTGACCAGCACTGGATGGTTCAGAGGGACATATAAGAATGCTACAGGAGTGAAAATAGAGTTAAAAAGTCCTTTACAGCTGTATTCATCTAAGCTCTAATAGTTAAAATTCATCTTGAATTCTAAAGCCTCTGTTTACCAAAGCTGTTCCTTTCTAAGTACCTACAGTTGTCACAGCTCTAAACTTTGAGATCGTAACCATTTAGTCTCATTTTTAAATTGTAAACTATCATCCTTGATTCCTTGCCATAAAAATGAATTCTATGGGCTCAATATGCTATATCTCGGGAAACGTACAGTCTGTATCAGCTAGGAATTTTATACTTTAAAATTCAATAGCTCTAGTTTTGCTAAAGAAAAGATATAGTCTTCATCTAGTTTACCTCACTGATTATTTTATATACACATGTGTTAAAATAGCACCTCTTATTTATCTCCTTTCTATGGTAAGGCCTCTTTTCTACATCTCTTGAGAAAAAAAAACTCTTTCATATCTTAACTATTCACAAGCTTGACATCTGACCAAGACTATGGTAGAAAATGGAGAAACTACTGCTACACACAGATGAAGACATGCTACTATACGAAGAAGTGTTACTGTACTTTCCATACTGATCCTCATGTCTTTTTCTCTGTATCTTGCTTTTTCCCGCGTGTTCTGTTGGTTGGTTGGCTTTTTTTGCTATAGCTCCATATTGAATTGCCCATACAGATGCCCTGCTCCCTGTCCCACAATGATAAATAATTCAATAAAATATGAAAGTTAAATGTTTTTCTTCAATGATCAACAGATGATGCACTTGTTGACACTGGATGCTGTCTGCCACCTGCCCAACATGGAGGGAAGGCGACGGAACTTCAGCATGTGAACCTGATCCTTATTTGAGACCCTCAGCTCAAAGGTAGATCAGGGCTCAAAATATCAAATAAGTCCAGGGAGGCAAAAGTGGTGTCCTCTTTCGCTTGCCTATACTTTTGCTGCCTTAGAAAAAAGATGGATAGCTTGCTTTCTGCTGATGTCTCATTTCAAAAACTTCCATGGTCTTCCAACGTACCTGAAGCCACTCCTGCTATAAATGCTGGTAGTTCTGCTGGCGCTGTCAATAGAAACACCTTATCTCTTTTCTGTGTGGTGTGGAAGAAGCAACCATGTCAGTACACTTCTGCAATAACTTAGCTCTTACTCTTCTGCAAAATAGTTATGTGTATTTATGTCACATTACAAAACAGATGTTTAAGACAACTCTTTCAAAAAAAAAGCATCTAAACCTGTGCTTAACTATTAATGTATTTTTTGGCTTTTTAAAATTACGAACTCTATAAACACTTGCTTTCAAATTGCCGTATTAAAACAGAAATTACATAGCTGCACAGCCCCTTAGTTTAAAAGCCTTGTCAATTTGTCATCTTGGGATTTCATGTCCATCAATCTTATCACTAAAACATGTTATGTTCAAAACAATCAATGAAGTGTCCTGTCTATAAGAGAGTAATAGCTTCTAGAAATCTGAGACGGCTATTATAGATAGTGGTTGCTATAAACTAATAGAAAATAAATGGAAGGGGAACAAGGAGCCCAGGAGTACTCATAGGAAAAGGTTAAAATAAAACAAAAAAAACTCTTATGAGGCAAAAAGTAGAAATTAAACAGTGTAAGTAAGAGAAAAAAGTCACAATGGGTAACTGCAGGGTGACAGAAAAACACACAATTGAAAGAAAACATGAAATATAGATAGCCAACGGAACAGTACTCAGACTTCTCACAGGTGTTCATACTTTACAATTTAAGCTTTTTTGTCACTGGAAATTGATCAGATTTGCAACATAATCACACAAGGAATCATCCCCTCTCCCATTCTATCTCTCAGACAGCTCTCAAGATGGTGAAATGAACAAAATATCTGAAAAAGGAGAAAATAGTACTATTCTGTGAAAGCTTTTGCTGTTTCTTTAGTACACTATTTTGATCAACATTAACATTGTGTTAAGCTTTGTGCATATGAATTACAGTGGATGGATGGATCTTTACCTAGTAATGAGATGATGTGAGCTTTTTCCCACACAAATATATCTCAGATCTAAGGAGAACTGTCATGGGTGAGACAAGTCAGTGATGAAAGATAATCAGTCCTTACATTTTATGACTTGTTAAAGAAACATGTGATTAGTGCAAACTACAGGTAGATCAATAGTCAGTAATTCTAAAAAAGTATTGCAAATAACCACAAGCATTAATAGTCTTTCTTCATTTAAGAAGCACAGCTGGCATTCAGTTTGCAGGGAGGCAGCCACGATTTGGGACTTGCTTTTTACCACTGAGATGAACCCAGTGATCAAACAACAGACGTCCTGTCCCCATCAGTTGCCTACTTCTTCTGCAGTTATAGTTGGATTCTTACCAACACACATGGCATTTAGAAGCCTAGTTGTTGTTTACCTTCAGTAGGAATTAAATTTTTAATAAGCATCTGTGCTTCAGAAGTTTAATTTCTATCAAAAATCTAATAGTGATTGGCCTCCTAAATCCCACCACTGCCCTTGCAGAATCTCCTTTGGAATCTGAAAATAACACTTTCACACTTAGAACATTGTGTATAAATTGTAGAGCATTACACGGTGATGCGTTTATTTCATCTCTTGTGCATTATCTAATGATAAAATCAGATGTTACTGCACACTGTTAGCTAGGATCCCTTACAACAGAGATGCTGTAATATGGGAATCCCCTTTGGCTTTCATTGATTCCATACAAACCTGAAACTTGCAGATTCAGCGAGGTTGCCCATCGTAATTTAACTGGCCTAGCAGGGCAAGAGCATTGATTTGTTTCACTTGGATGAAGACAAGAACACCGCAAGAGCAGGTTTTGTGTTTGGAGGTCACTGACATCCAGTCAAAGGCGGGCGTGCAAGGAAACATTATTCCCGTCATGTCTGGAAAAAAAAGACAGTTGGCCAATAGGCATGAAATGATCTCTCTGACTGTTATGTGCTTGCTAGGAGATGTTACAGTGTCAGCAAAAGTATTCATGAACTTTCTGAAAGGGTGTAACAGGCAGACTGTGCAAGTAACACACATAAATAGCAGTAAGCCAAATAAAAATTGACTTCCAGCTGTGAAAAGCCTGGCAAGTGTTTTCAGCTGGCAAAGACAGCATCTTGATACCTCATGATAGGAATAATTATATCAGGTGCAGCTGGCTGGCTTTGTAAAAACCACACATAAAGAGCCTTCATGCTTTAGAAGAGCGATACTTGAACAACACAGCAACCATCGAACCTGATTCACTGACTCTTTATCCTCTGTGGAAGGCAGAGTTGTGTAGAGTCTTACTTTGCCTAATCTTTCGTTAACACAATGGCTTTGATATCTTTTTGCCTAATACTGAATGAAAGATATGCACTGTGTTCTTTCAGTGATGTGGTGAAAGGCTGTCCCCAGGTTTGCACCCTCCAAGTGGCAGCGGAGAAAACTCTCTCCCTGCTCAGGCCAGCTTCACCAAAGGAGGTGTCTAGCAAGGAGTTTCTGACAGTTTGAGAGGACCACCTAAATGTTCTGTTCCCAAATAAAAAAGCTGTTTTGCTCCAAGCTCAAGTCTCATGTTAAACACAAAAACAGACAAAAGAGTAAGCATCCCAAACAGTCTCTGGCATGTATTTTATACACAGTTACATCTGGCTAGATCAGGGATTTTACATGGGATATGTCTGCATGGGAGATATGTCTATATGTTTTATATAGGAAATGTCCTCTGTGGAAAAGGACTTGTGGATGAAAAGGTGGACATAAACCATCAATGTGCACTCACAACCCAGAAGGCCAACCCTATCCTGGGACTGCATCAAAAGAAGCTTGGCCAGCAGATTGAGCAATGGAATTCTGCTCCTCTACTCCACTCTGGTGAGACCCCACCTGGAGTCCTGCATTCTGCTCTGGAGCCCTCAGCACAGGAAAGACATGGACCTGTTGGAGACGATCCACAGGAGGACCATGAAGATGATCAGGGGGCTCCAAGGAGACCTTATAGCAGCCTTCCAGTACTTAAAGAGGCCTACAGGAAAGATAGAGAGGGGTTCTTTATCAGGGAGTGTAGCGATTACACCCTCAATAAGTTTGCAGATGACACCAAGTTAGGTGGGAGTGTTGATCTGCTGGAGGGTAGGAGGACTCTGCAGAGGGATCTGGACAGGCTGAATCAGTGGGCACAGGTCAACTGTATGACCTTCAACAAGGCCAAGTGCCGGGTCCTGCACTTTGGCCACAACAGCCCCATGCAACGCTACAGGCTTGGGGAGGAGTGGCTGGAGAGTTGCCTGGCAGAAAAGGACCTGGGGGTGCTGGTTGACAGCCGGATGAATATGAGCCGGCAGTGTGCCCAGGTGGCCAAGAAGGCCAACAGCATCCTGGCCTGCACCAGAAACAGTGTGGCCAGCAGGAGTAGGGAAGTGATTGTGCCCCTGTACTCGGCACTGGTGAGGCCGCACCTCAAATGCTGTGTTCAGTTTTGGGCCCCTCACCACAAGAAGGACGTTGAGGTGCTGGAGCGTGTCCAGAGAAGGGCAACGAAGCTGGCGAGGGGTCTGGAGCACAAGTCTTATGAGGAGTCTGTGAGGGAACTGGGGTTGTTCAGTCTGGAGAAGAGGACACTGAGGGGAGACCTTGTCACTCCCTACAACTACCTGAAAGGAGGTTGTGGTGACATGGATGTTGGTCTCTTCTCTCTAAGTAACTAACAACAGGACAAGAAGAAATGGCCTCAAGTTGCACCATGGGAGGTTTAGACTCAATCTGAAGAAAAATGTCTTTTCTGAGAGGATGATCAAACATTGGCACAGGCTGCCCAGGGAGATGGTGGAGTCACCATCACTGGAAGTATTCAAAAAATGTGTAGATGTGGCATTTCAGGCTATGGTTTAGTGGGCATGGTGGTGTTGGATTGATGATTGGACTTGATGATCGGACTTGATGATCTTAGAGGTCTTTTCCAACCTTAATGACTCTGTGATTCTGTGATAGGATGAGGGGTAACGGTTTTAAACTGAAAGCAGGTAGATTTAGATTAGATATTAGGAAGAAATTTTTACTGTGAGGGTGGGAAGTTGTGGATGCCCCCTGGAACTGTTCAAGGCTAGGCTGGATGAGGCTTTGAGCAACCTGATCTAGTGATAGGTGCCCCTGCCCATGGGATTGGAACTTGATGATTTTTAAGCTCCCTTCTGACCCAAACCATTCTATGATTCTATGATTCTACACTGGAAGTGAAAGTGTGACTCCTAACATAGTGATGTTCCAAAGCCAAGTTTAACCTACACAGCCCAACACACCAACTGGTATAGAGGTCTACAAGGGACCCTGAACATATTTTTAGATTCCTAGCATGTGGTCAGGTTTTAACTGACACATTTTGTCACATTTTCTTTCAGTATGAGTATTGCATAAGGTAAAAATACATCCTCTTCCAAACGATCGGTAACCATTTCTCAAACTCCAAAATTGTTAATAATCAGTGCCACGACATCCAAAGTTCAGTCCAAGACCATTTGAAGAACTGATTCAGCCTATTGCCTGCATCTTGGTCATCTATAGATAATTCTTAGAGCATCACAGAATTGAATACTGCTTCCTTTCTCTCAGTGCATCTGACTGATACACTCACCTTCTAAGACTGATATTTCTGGCAGGTTTTGAAAAAAGGGCTGGCTTTTCTCCATCCTGAGTGCTAACCGCTCTCACTGTTCACCTGTGCTCTCAGGCAAGGAGAGGGTTCAACCTTCCATTTAGGAGTGAAAGATCTGTGTGCCCACAACTCTGAGAACTGGTCTTCTTCAAACATAGCTTTTTGAAAATTTTGGCATGCATGGCACTGACCTTAGCAAGAAACAGCTCAGGCTTCCCTGTTTGTAAACAGATTTTTCCCCTTTTTTAATCATAAAAATCGCTGTGTAGAAGTGCCACGCTGCAGGATATTTTAGCTACGTGTTTATGGCAACATGACTGTGAAATGCACAGCATTATATATGCACATTCAACTGTGCCTAGGACTACCAACTTAGAGAGTGGGCAACACAACACCAGTGGACCTTGGCTATAATGTTTTCCTATATGGATTCAGGAAGTCTTCTAAACAAAAGCGCATCCTTTTTTGGCACATGTATGCAAGTTTGTGCATAGCAGTTGTGGTTACAGCAGCGCAGACTCTACTCTTGAAGTAAAAAAATCAGGTCTGGCCGAGGTCTTTTTTAATAGTCTGTTATAGAAGTACAAATCTGGTCCTTACAGGGTTCAGTCAAGAATCTGCCCATTTGTTTCTACTCTGATCAAATTATTTTCTTGGGGTCCTGTCTATCAAGAAGTTTTCATTGATTTGATTAACCACCATACACATTCCTTTTGTTCTCCTGCTGCATACATGTGACTGTGTTGTGCAGCTGTTAAAATGAGACAGGAATGCTGTTACTGTAAAACATACAAATTAGGACTTATTTTTAATTATGCTATACACTGACCTAGGGATGGGTTGTAGAACCTGTTTCTTTGAAGGGTTTAATTCTCACTTAAAAAAATACGTTGGAAACTTCTGAAAAGGCAGCCTGAGGATAAGTGTCCATTTTTTCATTTTCAAATTAAAAATTTCCAAAATGCAAAACCTGAGGATATCTTGTACACACAGGCTAGGTTGCACATATATCTCTATGCAGACCAGAAGCAAAGGAACAACAGGAATACAAAAAAATAGAGTAGGATAAAAGCAAAGGAAGAGGGGTTTGGTTTTGAGTGTATTCTGTAAAGCACAAGAATTAAATTGGTTGACCTCAGCTGTTTCAACATACCTATTTCCATATGGTAAAAATATGCATTGCAGAAATCTCATGATTTCATTGACTGACTCATCTCTGCATTTACCCAAAAAGCACTTTCCTACTGAAGTGGAAGAATTGTTGTACCACTGCTTTTGCTGGTTAGGAACAGTGACAGACCTTGTATCCCTTAGTCCCCCTCAGGGCAGGGGTGGGGGAAGAGTAGCTTTTATGATTTTTAAGAGTTTTATCTACTCAGTGTGAGGAAGTCACAGTTCTGTAACTTTCATACTAGTGCAGCAGAAGCCCCTATCCCCACTCTGCCTAGTGGAGGTTTAGAGGCTACTGTTACAAATTTTTAAGGAAAAAACCCTTCATTGGCAGCATTCATTTAATGTACAGTCAGTTATAAAGACAAGAGTTACTCTAAGTAAGTATTAGTTCTTCCTTCAGCTATGAGGCAAAAGCTTTTATTTCCCAATTTCCAGATGTCAAGAGCTAGAAGAGGAGAACTAGGAGACGCTAGGCACAAATAGTTCATTCTCTTCTCATTCACACTGGGGTAATGCAGCTTTATTGACTGACAGGTTCTCCTCACTTGCAACCTAACTCTCTCACTTGTTACCGAAGCCTATAGTTTAGACCCCCAGCTGGCACAAATCACAGTGATCTGATGACTTTATTGGAGCTGCCTCAATCTGCACTCTTAAAGAGTAAAACTATTCTATTTTCTGAGTGGTAAAATTGCAAGCCAGTGAAATCCTTATTTGTTTTGCCATTGACCACACTGGGGCCACGCTGTTCCCACACTTGAGAATTTCAAAGTTGGAGCTAAACCCCATCCAATTCACAAATAATTTTACAGCATAGTGAGATTGCATTTAAAAATAACCTCCATGTATTAGATGTTGTTCTGATTTTTGTGGCAAATTAATGACTCTGCAAGGAAAACTAATGTCTGTTTTCAGTGTTATTCACTGCTTTTTTTCACTGGTAACTAATTTCCTCTTGGTGATGATGTGCTGAGTATATGCAGATTACTTTATAAATTAAGACTATGCCAAAATACTTATTCATTTAAAATATTAACTTTCTGTGTTTTCTTTAAAATGTTGTATTATCCTACCTTTTTTCTCATTGATTCAAAGGTAACAAAAATTAAAGAGGGTATTGCTTTTATTGGTGTATGAGGTTCAGTTTCTAATGTGGTTATTATGGAAATGCTTTGTTAAAGAGCTTGCATCATTTATCTGAAAGAATATTGAAATCATAATTAATGTACACTTGTGGTACCAAATGAATTTCTAACTGAGAAATCCTCTTATTCCTCTCTGAGATACAAGGGCGTTTCAGGACCAGTGAGCTAAGTGACCAGCATTATTGCATTAGTAAGTTACCTTCCATTTAATGAAACTAGGCACAGATAAAATTTCAGGAAAAATAACACCGTACTGCATGAAATACATCTGCAAAGTTTATTGCCTTTCATTGACCCTTATCCAGTCTGAACATAAGTGAGTTCACACGCTCACATGTTCACATGTTCCCACTAGGTGCAATGCCAGAAGATCCTAACATCTGAAGTCCACCACCCTCAAGCGACTCGGAGGCAATTCAATACAACATTAAGACTACTATCTTAAAAGCTTCTGAAATCCAAGCACGAAACCTTCGTCAGAGGAGAGGGAAGTAGATTATTTAGGCAGACCATTATCCTCAGAGAACGTTAGGGACACTGGACACTTGATGAGCTTCATTTCTCTTTTGGTCAACATGCATTTAGCTGCCCACCCAATATGAAGCTCAGTTCTGTTTGAAATTAATCTTGCTGCTCATGGTGATTGTAGCTAAATCTTTTCTGAATAGATATAAGGAGGATGCCATAGATTAAAGTTGTCTTTTGAGGGTGCTATAGGGTGGAAAGAGAGCTCAAGACTTTGCTCTGCAAGTCCAAGAAAGAGTATATGATTGCAAAGTCTAAGAAGTTTTTACAGATCAGTTTCATGGGCTAGAAAAGCCCATGCTGTGATGTCTCAGAAGCTTCCTACGTTCCACCCTTACGGTAGAGATGATCGCAGCTTCTCATGGACCAGCAACTAACTCACTGGAAATGAGTCTGCATGACTAAAAAATAAATCAGTAGTAATAGTTTCCTTCATGATGCTGAGCTGTGAACTGTAAAGATTCAAGCAGTGGGAACCAGTGCAATTGCCTCAACCCACCCTACTCAGATACTGGACCCATTACCTAGTACAGTTTTGAAGTAGTGTTTTTCCTTGGCTTATTGCAGCCTGATTAAAATCAGGCAAGGTGCACTACTTTATTCCGAGTGCTTTATGTAAAAGTCTCTGTTCTCTCTTTGTCTCATGAAGGTGTGACAAGGATTTCCCCTACTAAAAGTAAAACATTTAGGACATTTTGGTCCTCATTCAGCAAAGCTTTCATTAACAAAAATACATCAATTTCAATGGCATAATAATTAACGCGTCGAAAGTACTTTGCAGAATTAAGGCTTGAGTGAGATCTACACGCCAAATCTAGACATTTGTTCCTTCTGAAAAACAAAAATACATTTCTATGCAGATGTTCAACAGAAAACCAGTTTATAATGAAGGAAAATTATGACTGCTGGAACATCTTGTGTAAACACAGGCTATAAATTTCTAGCCCTTCCTGTCTTCTTTCATTTAATTCAGTCCTCATGATTCATAATGCAAGGTGTAACCAAATTTTCAACTCTTTTGACATATATGAAATTATAGAGTTTGACACATTGTACTCCAGGCATTCTAAGATGACCGTTACACCTATCCATATTTCATATTAACCTCCTAAAGAGTGTTTTGTCATACATGATCTCTAAAGCATTCTGTTAAGCTTTTGCTTTACAAATTACAGGCTATTCTTATCCTGTTAGCTTTCTTAGATCAAATTAAACTGATATTATGGAATGTAATGTGATATCTGCAAAGATACGAGTATAATTTATCTCCATCTTATGATAGCAGACTGTTGGGATTTCTGTGCGAGAAGAAGCTTGATACTCCTCTCACACAAGTTCTACATTGCTAAAATTCCTCCAGTTTCAATAGTTTCTCCTGGTGTTCATTCATATAAGTAACATGACAGTGAGGAATATTTTCCTTTTTCCATGCATAAGAAACTGGTCTCTGGCATACTGTTTCCAAGATGGTGGCATTACAACAGCCAAAATTAGAAATGCCTAAAATTCGTATCTCCTTTAAAGATTAAATGGTTGTTCATATCTCTTTCAATTTTGAACCCCTACAACTGGGGAAAATGGGGAAAAAATCCACAGAAAATATGAAAATCTGCTAGTATTTTGGTTCTTTTTAAAATTTGGCCTCCTCTTAAAACTAACAGTATTGTCATCCACAGCTATATTAACAGAATTCAGCATCAGAGACCTGCACTCTCCCACATTTCCCATGCTAACAGGTCCCACACTCCATCCAGCCCAGTCTGGTGCTGGTTTCTTATGAAACAAGCAATTCCTCACACCTCATATTCCACATGGTGAGCATTTGGTCGTCTGTGCTACACAAGTAATATATAGTACCTGGTCTGGATTAGTTTGCTTCTAATCTTTTCAGACGTCCAAAGTAAGTGAAGAGGACCTGTCAGGGTTTTGTTTGTTTCTTTGTTTTAGCACTTAGTTAACTAAATTCTACTAATAGCTACTAATGTGAATAAATTCAGGATTATATTTGCTTCTGCAGGTCTTCAATAAATACCAACATTCCTACTAACTTCCATAGTATACTATCACTTTGATTGAATGTAGGAATCAGAACTGTAAGCTTTTTATCAAGCTTACACTCTCTCTTCAGAGAGATTCTTTAGTCTCGTGTAGGAACCCCATTTGTGAGCACAGTTTAGAGATGAAGGTGTATATGAGGAGCAATAAGCAATGCGATATCTTAAATAATCAGGACAAAAGTAGTCCTACATGGCATTAATACATTCCATGGAATTATACAAGGCAGACAAAAGCCATGTAAATTCCTGAAGGATCCAGCATCATCAAAATTTTATCACAGCTCAGGTATGATCCAGAGGTTAAATGGTCAATTATGTACCTGCAACAGCCCACTGGGCAATTTTCCAGTCAGGTACATCTACAGTCACCATTGCTGAATCTCAGTGGCATCTGAAATTTATACCCTGTTCACAGAATCTAAAATGACTGCAAGAAATCTCGTGGCTCAAGGAAACAAAACCAGACTATCTGACCAGGATTGCCCGTGTCTTTCTCTGCAGAGCCATGTGTCATTTATGTTATCCAAACCTGCAGCTGAATTATATCGTTTGCTTGAGGAATTAGTGAATGGGACACCCTGGCAAACCACCCTCCCAGGGACAAAGGAGTTGAACAGAGCTGGCAGCTCTTTAAGGACCATTTTGCCTTATTTCCCACTTGTAAGAAATTGCACGAGGACGGCAGGAGACCGTCATGTCTGAGTCAAGACCTGCTGGTCAAAATAAAGTGTAAGATAAAAATGCACAGGCAGTGGAACCAGGGACATGTGTCCTGGAAAGAATATAGGGATGGTGCCTGCCTGTGTATGGATGGGATCAGAAATGCACACCTGGAGCTGAATTTGGCAGGGTGTGTGAAGAATTTTACAGGTACATTGGACAGAAAAGGAAGATTAAAGAAAATGTACCCTCCTTGACAAATAAGACAGAAAAGCTGATGACAACTGACATGGAGAAGGCTGTGCAGGGCGGCTTCTCCCCTCCCTCAGCTGCTGGGAGTTTGGGCACCCACCCCAAACACTCTGCCCAGCCCTTGGGGGAGCCAAGCTGGGTGTGGAGGGGACTTTGCAGTGTCAGCTCTCCCAGCAGGTTAATGCAGAGGAAAAACATTCGCTGTAAACTTTAGCGTGATTCATAATCAAAAATATTTTTTCTTCAGTTTTTAATGGTAATCTCTCCTCCCATATCTCTCAAGCCCCTGAACCTCAAGGCAGGGACTAGGGGAATGAAGTCTCTCCCATCACAAGAGATCAGGTTTGAGACTACCTGAGGAACCTGAACATACGTAAGTCCATGGCACCCAGTGAGATGCATTGAGGCTCCTGAAGAAATTGGCTGATGTAGTTGCCAAGTTACTCGCCACCATATCTGAAAAGTCGTAGCGGTCAGGTGAAGTCCTCAGTGACTGGAAAAAGGGAAACATCACACCTATTTTTAAAAGGGTTGAAAGGACGTCCCTGGGAACTACCAACTACTCAGCATCGCCTCTCTGCCTGGGAAGACCATGAAACAGATCCTCCTGGAAGACATGTTGAAACATATGGAATACAGGAAGGTGATTAGAACGGCCAACATGGCTTGCCCAAGGGCACATCATGCCTGCCTAATCTCATGGCCTTCTAGAATGGA
Organism: Phaethon lepturus; assembly: GCF_000687285.1. NCBI lineage: Eukaryota > Metazoa > Chordata > Aves > Phaethontiformes > Phaethontidae > Phaethon > Phaethon lepturus. The sequence goes on from NW_010549658.1 coordinate 22,095, forward strand.
GTAACTGCTTCAGTGGACAAGGGAAGAGCTACAGATGTCATCTATCTGGATTTCTGTGAGGTCTTTGATATGGTACCCCACAACATTCTTGCCACTAAACTGAAGATATGTGTGTGGATGGCAACATCCAAAAAGTTACAGTCAGTGGCTTAGTGTCCCTGAGGAAACCAGTAATGAGTGGTGTCCCTCAAGGGTCCATACTGGGACCAATATTGTTTAATATCTTTGTCAATGACATAGGCAGTGAGATTGAGTGTACCCTCAGCAAGTTTGCAGACCACACCGAGCTGAGTGGTGTGGTTGACACAGATGAGGGACAGGATGCCGTCCAGAGGTACTAGATAAGCTTGAAAAGAGACCTCATGTGACCCTCATGCAGTTCAACAAGGCCACGTGCAGGGTCCTGCACCTGGGTTGAGGAAACTCCCAGTACCAATACAGGCTGGAGGATGAAGGGGTTGAGAGCAGCCCTGTGGAAAAGGACTTGGTGGTACTGGTGGATGAAAAATTGGACATTAGCTGGCAACGTGCGCTCGCAACCCAGAAGGCCAACCCTACCCTGGGCTGCATCAAAAGCAACGTGACCAACAGGTTGAGGGAGGTGATTCTGCCCCTCTACTCCACTCTGGTGAGACCTCAGCTGGAGTCCTGCATCCAGCTCTGGGGTCCCCAGTACAAGAAAGACATGGACTTTTTGGAGCAGGTCCAGAAGAGGGCCACAAAAATGGTCAGAGGGCTGGAACAGCACTCTTCTTTCCTATGAAGAAAGGATGATAGTGTTGTGTTTGTTCATCCTGGAGAAGAGAAGGTTCTAGGGGGACCTTATTGTGGTTTTTCAATAAGAATGCTTGTAAGAAAGATGGAGAGACACTTTTTACCAAGATCTGTAGTGACAGGACAACGGGCAATGGTTTTAAACCAAGGATAGTAGGTTTAGATTGGATATAGGGAAGACTGTTTTTATGATCAGAGTGTGAGATACAGGAACAGGTGGTCCAGAGAAGTTGTGGGTGCCCCATCACTGGAAGTGCTCAAGGTCAAGTTGGATAGGGCTTTGAGCAACCTGATCTGATGAAAGATGTTGTGGTTGGAGTAGATAATCTTTAAAGCTCCCTTCTAACCCAAACCATTCTACAGTCCTATGATACTATGAACTTTGTTCCTTATAGCAGCATTGTATTGTGTGTATGGTCAACATGGCACAGAAGACCTGACAATATCCCATCTAGGGCCATTACAAAATTATCAGAGGGGCAAATAGGATATCAGCTCCCTAGTAGCACTGCCTGCCATTGTGACGATGGTCCAGGCACTGAGGTTGTGTTCTTATGCACCCTCTCATCTCTTAAATTAGGATTAAATATTCAGCTGAAGTGGGTAAACCATCTCAGCTGGTTGCTTTCCTCCCTTTTTCCCACTCCAGACACCTGTCTTCTCATTTTTGTCCCAACACTACACCACATGCTTTTCCAGCACAAGCAACTACATGGCAAACCAGATTAGGGAACAAATCTGGTAGAAAAATAACCTCTTATTTTGACAGAGTTATTTTTGGGTTTGCCACACAGCCGAGCCCAGCACAGGGGTGGTAACAAGTGGCCAGGAAGACACTCAGCTATGTAAGCTGTCAGAAAGTTCCCAAACAACTACTGCAGGCCTTTCAGTGGGAGTTTTACATTCTACCACCTCCTTGCTGGAAATTCTGGTGTTACTGCCTCAAGAAGTAAAGCACTTGGTTTGATAGTCACATACACTAGTAAGGAAGTACATCATTAGTATGTTTTTCTTATGTGAAAGCAAAGAGAGCTATTGTATAGACCTACATAAAGAAATGGACTGTATAGAAAATCCACTGTGTTTTCCATGAATACTGGTATCTCGTGCTCTGCATAACTCACTTCCTAGCTCCCCTCACTGTATCATGGGTAACATATGTCCTTCTGTCACCTTTACACCAGAAGTGGTATAATTTCTACTATTACCACACAACACACATGCACACCAAGGATCTACAGTGGTAACACAACTTCATGCCAAATCAGCTCTCAGCTTAGGGTCTGGTCATAAGGTGAAATCTATGTCATCTTCGTCTGGCCCTTCTATATCAGCTCTCAGTATACAGTAAACACCACAGGAAAAGGGAAAATGAGGTGATCTGGGATTTATTTTTCTTAAGGTCACATTTCTATATTTTTCCTTTTTTTGGGGAAAAGTTTCTGAGATAGGCAGGATTCTCTCAGAGACCAGCGAGCCACGTGAATCCAGAAAATCAGTCAGTTTCTCAATTTGGTTAGAAGAATATGGTGCTGCAGTCTTTGATCTTGCAAGTGTTTTTACTTTGATGTTTTATGTTTTGCTCTCCTGAGCCTCTATAAATAAGACTTTAGAAGCCCATTTGCTTCATTTGAGGCATTTTAACAGAATATTGAACAAAGCATTAACTCCTCAAAGAGAAATACTACATAATATATTTATGGATTTAAAAACTGGTATATGCTCAGATTGTATGGATTTATGTGCTTGAGGAAAGAAAGACCTAATGGATGTAATTTATAGTAAGCATGTGAGATTGATACCCTTGTTTATTGATGGCAATAATCTATTAATAATTGAAATACAGTTCCATCCCTATTATTTATACATACACTACAAAATTGCTCATATTTATTCTGTGATGGTTTATCAGTATCATCTGCACATTTCTACTAATTATGTTTTTACAATTGTATATTTCTAGAGCTATACTGGATTTGCCTCCAACTGTGAAATCCATGGGCAACCATAAATTCAGAAGTTTAATGCAGTGTTTTAGTTTTTAGGAGAGCAGAGCGGGTGTAGGTATGGAAAACCTTTAATTCAAAAAAAGCAAATAAATCTGAAGCAAGGAATCAAAGGATTAAAAAATCATACCATACAGTCCATGGGCGGGGGGGGTGGGATAAGGAAAATATATACCCTAGCTGCAAATATATCTTTGAGACAAGATACCTGCAATACTTTTCTCATATTGCTCAGCTTAAACTGCATAAACCTAGTATAAAATTACATCAAACTCCTTGCTGGGGTATCTGTCTTATGGATATACCTAAGCTGGATTTATACCCAAGATCTTCAGTGAATATATTCACATCTGAGTTTCCATTCAAATGTAAAAATGAGGCAAGGAAAGGTATATTAACTAAGCTGTTTGACCTGAGACTTTGAAAGATGTCAGCAGTTCTGTTTCTAAACTTGACCAGAACTACTTCAGACTGAATAGCTAAGTGTCAAACTCCCATAAAAAGCACACAAGAAAAAGTGGAGGAATTTTTAAGTTCTTTGATAAGTCCCATCCAGTTGGATACTGTGAGTACATTTCTTACACACAGACTCTGACCAAAGTTTATTACCTGCTTTCTCTCAAAATACAGACAAAAGAGGGCCCCTCATTTTATTTAACAACCCAGCAAATAAAGCAATCATACAGGTGATACAGAAGAGTTTCTAGCCCTCCCCTGATGAGATTCAGGCCATAAAAGCACTCTAACCACCAGGTTATACGTCATCAGAAAACATACAGAATAAAGCTAGCAATATGGACTGGCATCACTTTCTTCTACCAACTTAACCAAAAAGTTACCTCTTTCTGGCTCAAGAAATTTTCTACTCTTCCACCCAATCATAATGTGTGCACAGGAGACAAGAACATATTGTAGACAAGCACAAAGTTGTGGAGCCTATGTTGAGGACCTGTACAACTCAAACCATCTACATTGGAGAGTCCTTTAACAGCACTGACAAAACTCTAACATATTAAGATGGCCCCTACCAACTCAACCCCTCTATACAGGGATAAGATTTCACCACACCCCTGCTTTGGCGTGTTTCCTATTTACTTGCTCAGGATACAGCCTTTCTGGACCATTGCTCTGGAATACACACTGTCCTGAAATACAAACTGTCTTTACAGACTATAAAAGGAAAAAAAGGCCTTCAGTTCAGGGGTTTATATTCCAGTCCTGCACCACACCTTTGACCTCCAGGTGTTCACGTTTATTGTTTGAATTCTCAACCTTAAGTGGCATCAGGTCAGCTCTTCAGCATATTCCCATAGAACATGCCAGAAGAGCCCTAAAATTCTTATCCTTCAAGAACAATCTGATGTGAACGTTACAGTAATTACTACCTCATTTCATACCGATTCAGTTTTTAGCTCAGTTACAACTTGCCTTTAATGAGGTTCTAAGTCTTTCAATTAAAGACAAAAGCTGCAAAGAGACCTTTGCCCTTCACAGATGTGCTACTCGAAGGTTCCCCCTTCTCCGCGCTCCAGCTGTTAGCGACTGCTTGCCTGATGGAGGTTGCTGCCCTTGCAGAACAGTGTGTGAATGGTGACTAACCCACTGCCGGCAAACTAGCGGCATTAATTTAAACAGTTCATATAATAGTTTGAATTAACTTGGTCTATTTTGCCTGATCTGGATTAGGGAGTATTCCAGGATCACGTTAACCAGCCGCAACAGTGGGAGGTGGAAATTTCAAACAAGCCAAGACAGACACCCAGAGGGAGCGGGCGATAATGTCTTCAGCTGATGCTGGTGCATTCAAAAGAGAGCATCTGTCCATAAAACAAAATGCATTTTCAGAGGCAGTAATACTGGAGCATTTCACTACTGAATTACCAGATATTATCAATTTGATCTGAATCAGGTGTGAACACATAATCACGTTTTTATCTAATTAGCTACAGTAAGCAATCTCTGATCCAGTAGAAAGTTAGAGAAGTATGACAAATTATGTTTGCTCCAAAATAAAATTGGCCTGGAAAACCACAAACAAAATACATTAAAACCACTCTGGGCAAGGAATTGATTCATATTGCTTTAGTGATTTTATCATAGTAATGCAGCTTTTTTGATCCATATACAAGTACCCCAAATTAAAGTTATCATTTTATGGAACCACAGTTTGACAGAAGCTTATTCTGGGGTTTCTGGTTGTTTGGTTGGGGTTTTTTTTACAGTTTATTGTAAATGAATTCATGCTTCCTATGTTTTTGAAGGGTTCAGAGATCCCCTTCTATAGGAGCAAGGGCAACTTCATAGAGCAAAGAGGAGAGAGGCAGCCAATGTTTGCTGATGAAGCTATGGAATCAACAGGGCAGATTAGGGTATTAATTGTAGGAAAATCTGCAACAGCCTCCTTTGTATGAAACAATGTTTTATTTCAAAAGTAAACCCAGGATAATCAAACACATTCAGATTACCGGGACCACAAATGCAGCAAGAAACATCTCGTAATAGGCAAAAGGACTACAACCTGACACAACATTCGTATCTCAATGGAGCTATTGATTTACTCTGTAGGGAAAAAAAAAAATGCGCATTGCTTTGATTTTTATATTCTTTTGAAATATTCTGATTCACTATCCTCAAAGCACCCCCCCCCGAGTCCAAGCCAAGAGCAAATATCTCCATTGTTGATGCATTGTCAGCTTCTTTATTGATCATATGTGTAAGTAAGCCAGTGGATTGAGCACTGATCGAAGGACCTGTTTTTGAAATTACACCTTGAAGATCAAAAACTTAAAAACTTTTAGTATCAAAAATAATAATGCTGATTGGGGCAAATGATTGCAGGGAAGACTTAGGTTTTTCTTAAGTATTGCTTGTCCTAACTATTATCTTTCACCTTAACCCTTATTATTAGACTAAAATACCCAACTTAAGGATGAGTCAAAACCAAAGTGACCAAGCCAATCTTTCTTGACATAGAATGGAAAGCAAATTCAGATTAGAATTTTTAACTGCTCACTGTAAAGTTAAAAAAAAAAAAAAAGGTCTAGGATGAACTTTTCTTGAACTACACAGGATTTAAAACCCTGTTCCAGTTTCAGATCAGAATTTTATGTCAACATTTGGACCAGATTCTCAGCCATACTGCAGCTCCTTTAAACACCTAAGATTAAAGAAAATCTCTAAAACTTAGTTAACCACACTACTAAGGATGCCTTTAGACAAGGGAAGTCTCTGTATGGAGAAAAGCCCTGCCTTGCAAGTTGTATAGATGTGCTGAGGAATAACGAAGGATTGTTGCAAGAACACAACTCTTCTCTGGTGATCCAAAACAGATTTTAACTGATAGGTCAGACAGAACTTTCTGCTTCCTGGCTGCTTGTTTATGGTTGTCTCACTCTGTGAAAATTTTAAAGCTAAAAAAAAAAATCACGATTTTAAATTACAAACCTGTAGACTACTTTCTGTTTGTAAAAGCAGAAAAACAAAAAACTACTTCAGGACTGATGTTTGCACTGCAAGTATTCTATCCTCCATTCTCTCAGATGTTTGGTTTTGGTTTTGGTTGGTTGGGGTTTTTTTAATTTATTTCTATTATTATTTCTATATTTCCTAGAGGTACTAAAGGAATCTGGGCTTGGGTAAATCAAGTTACCCAAATACACAAGAAAATACTACCTCATCCCAGAAGATATTTGAAAAGTTGCACCTATCTTTTATGACTGAGTTTTGCACCTTTAGATTAAATTACGGGGAGATATCTATTGTAAGTATCTTTGCAAATCAAGTCATGATCATCTGTGCACTCAGGGAGATAATGG
>NW_010549658.1:28761-39822 GCF_000687285.1 Phaethon lepturus
CTGTGCACTCAGGGAGATAATGGGAAACTCTTTCCGAGAACCCTTTTCTGCTTTTAAAAGAGCAACAGATTCTTCTGCTCCAGCAAAGCAGAAAATAACTTTACATACTCTGGAGCACCATCTGCTGGTACCTGACTAATTTTTTAGCTGCTAGAGTATCTGATTTTTTTTTTTTTTTTTTTTTTTTTTTTTTTTTTTTTTTTTTTTTTTTCTTTCTTTTTTTTTTTTTTTTTTTTTTTCAGTGACCAGCTTTTTTGTGGTGATTTGGAATTTTCTGTGATTTGGAATCTCGGAGTGGGAGCAGGGTTGCAAAGGAGAGTTGAAGTTTCAACAGAAAGTGGGGAAGTTGACAAAATAATGAAAAAGTGCTACATTTCACAAAAAGATTCATAGAATTTCCAGCCACTCTCAGTATATGCAATATATTGCTGTCTCTTTTTTTACAGCTCACTCTTATAATGCACCTGTATCTCAGAATGTGCAGGACAGCTCAGACGCTGTAACAACCCAGCTTTAAAAGCAGCCCAGAGCAACAGAGTCTTGGCTATGTAAAATCACTTAGCAGGACAGAAAGAAAAGATTAAACGAGATACCAGAGAATAAATGTGGAATGGCATCTTAATAAACTATGTAGGTTTGTCTCACAATGGCTATTGTCATTATAGCTCCAGTATGAAGCAATAATCCACCCTCCAGAAGTGGTGCCTACAGGGAGACAACGGGCACCACTGTTACTATGTTGTCCTTCCAGTGTCTCAAATATTTGACCTGACCATTGAAAACAGTTGGCTAGGAGTTTCTATTTGGCATGGCATTTCATAAAACATTTTAAAATGTGTCCTGTGAAAACTGAAATATTGCATGATCATAGTCCAACAAAATAGGCAGGGTTATGTTCTCTCCGGGATCTCACAGCTAGCTCAGGGGACCACCTAAGGCATTGGAGCCACCACAAGCTGCAGCTCTATGGTGGTACCATTCTCCTTCTAGGTAGTTGGGGCTGCAGAGCGCCTCAACTATAGGTTTCAGGACAGCTGACCTTCTCCCTGGGAGACACATTGCCAAGTCATGAAGCTCAGAATGTAGATTCCCAAAGGAAATAATAAAAAAAAAAACCCACAACTATACCCTAAATGAACTACTTTAATCACTACTAAATAAAGGTCCTCAAATTCTTCATCCCACTGGAAATGCTGGAAAATCTATTTACCTTTCCCAAGCACAGAGAACATTTTTAGAAATTCCTATGGAGGGGAATTTCAGTTTCCAAAGGGTTCTGGCACTGAGCAAGATTGCTCTATGCATTGCTATCGTCCTAAATCCTGCCATTGCTAGTCATTCCTTTGGGAAAGTAAAAGGGGCCAAATCTCTCCTCTTCTTCCCCAAACACACACACACGCATTTTAATATCTCCTGGAGCCATAGTGATTTCAGCAAATGTTTTCAGTGGGCCCTGCAACTTCTGAATTTTTATTAGTTCAACTCCCAACTCCCAGCAGTATTGTTTCACTTAGCATAAATTATTAATTTATTACAGAGCATTTTAAGGGGACAGAGGAATAATTCAGCTGGATAAAGACATCAACGGCAACAAGGAGAGTGAACCTCCCGTGCAGTGAGGGGAAAAATTTCTGCTTGCAGCTTTTCAAATGGAAACAGGTGGAAAGGTGACTCAACTAGATACGAAAACTCCCCAACTTCATCCCTAAATTAATTACTCAGTGGATCAGATCCACAGTTGGTAAAAATACGGAATATTAAATCTGTAGTGCTTTACACCAGCTGAGGAACTCTCTTAGCATTTGAGGGGGACTGAGTTGTTCTCTTGTGTCATTTACTTTTCCTTCCTGACATTATTTTTCACAACAAAAACCCAGAGTTGTGAGCATCATGAACAAAGCCATACTATATAACATGGTTTTATTGCACACCCAAAGCTGTGAAAATCATCTTGAGAGACCAACAGATTCTCTTCTCTGAAGCAAGCAGGAAAAGGAGAGGCAAAATTTGGGGGGAGGGGAGAAGGAGGAAACCCTAAAACATTTTTCTTGTTCTAAGCCACTGCAAAAAGCTGACTGCTGTAAGGAAACAAAATATCTACCCAGCGTAAATGCCTGGCATTTCATAGTTTTACCAGCACCAGAACTGAGCTTTTACTATTTGTACCACAAACACTTGCATCAGCTGCTCACATTTGCAAAAACAACAACAAAAAAAAAAAAACCCAAGCGTTTGCACAGACCTTACTTGATAATAGGTTAGGATCGAAAATATGCCACAGCCTCCACGTTTCAGAATGTAGAATTTAGATATTGGTATACGTGTGCTAAAGTGCTTTATGTCCTTGCATTGAGCTAGGGTGCACTTGCCAAGCCCCCCAAAAATGTCTTCCTGCCACCTTTATACCTCTGCCATTTGTACGCGGCGTCAGCAGGGGGCTGCTTCGGCCGCCTGCGCGGGCTGGCCAGCCCCGCTCAGCGGCAAGCCGATGCGGGAGGCTGCCTCTCCTTGCGCTCGGGGGATGCTCCCACCTCGTCACCTCTTCAGAGGCGTTTTGCAGCACCAGCAAGTCACCAAGTGCTTCAGCTGCCTGCTGAAGCATTGTAGCCTCTTGAAGGCAATAATTATTGGAGGCTAATGCTGTCGTAAGAATCCTACCTTCACTCTTAATCGATATAACCCAGATCAATGTTATCAGCTGCACTGTGATAGGTTTCAAATAACTGTTCACTTAACTTTTGTCCTGAGATATTGAGCAGATAGGTTTCCTGAGGCAGGAAATCAACAATAAAAAAGAAAAGTGAATATTTAAAGCAAAATTCTGTCTGATAACTGTGGCAGTAGGACTGAGAAGAGTAAATCACATTTACTGTCCTTCCACTCCTCTTCCTCTGTGATCCTGTCTTTCCATTCCTGCCCCACTCCCTCTCCCCAGGCAGCCAAAAACGCCCATAGCTCTCCGGAGGCCCCACTGGAAACTACAGAGCTCCCGGAGTTACTTGTGCAAGAACCCAGTGCAAATACTGCCATCAAGTGCCCAACAGACCCATTCGCAGTGCAGACTCTTCCGTCTGCAGCTGCACGCAGAGATGCGGATGCTAATATACAGCGTACATCAGTCGCGGATGCTCGTACACGAGTCTCTCTGGTGGAGGGTCAAACAGTTAACAAATCTGAACACACTGGTAAATGCAACCATCCTTCTGCAGACAGCAGAATTGCGTTAGATTTTTAAAAGTGTAGCCAAGATGGGAAATCATGCTCCCCATGGATCGGCTTGTGTGATTGCAAGGCTGGTTCCATTTCCTGGCACACCCCAAAATTGAATTTAAACCCCCTCTCTCGATTCAGCACTCAGGTGTGCGGGAGCCCCCAGCCCACGGGTGACCCCCAGGGCACAGCCCACCCCCCAGGCAGGGACGAGCTCCTGGGCCTTTTCACTTCCTCCTGCCGAGACCCCACTGCCTGCCTGGCTCTCTGCCTCTCTGGCAACAAACAGCGTTCCCCTCCTTAACTTTGGACCTAATAGGCCAATTTCAGCTTAAATCTGACTGAAAGTAATATGCTTTTTGAGAATTGGTGGTTTTCAGTGAAAAAGAGGAATCCTAGCTGAATTATTTTCTAATTATTCTTGTGAACCAGCTGATCCACAATAAGGATTGGGATCGGATGTCTTCTCATTATCAGTAGTTACGTTGGCATTTTGCACTCTGTTATTTTAAGCAGTTGTTCTACAAAGAGTGCTTTGCAGTCATCAAAAAATATGTTCTCTGGCCATGTTAACGGCAACACTGTAAACGACTGTATCAGCAGTGTAAATCAAAGTTTTGAGGGAACCGAGTGCACACAACAATCACCAGTAAAAAAAACAGGAGAAGGAAAGATTTCTGGCTAAAACAATCTTTAGAGAGACTTGAAGGGCACTGCTTGTGGACAGAAATCATGCAACTCTTTGAAGCTTAGGAAGCCCCAGGGCAGGAGATAGGAAGCTGAGAGCCAGAGAAAGAGGTTAAAGAAAGGGTGAAATGAAAGCATTAGGAAAACCAAAGGAATTAAATGTGATCCAAGACACTGGATAAGAAGATGATTCTATAGGCAGGAGTGGGTTAGATTATTCTCTGTGTGTGTAATATATTTCTATTAATTACGGTAATTAGTATTACTGGCCATAGTTGAGCTTAGGGATCCTTGTACCAACAAAGAGAGAAAGTCCCTACTCAGGAGGACTAGACATATAAACAGGCTAAGGAGTGATTTAATACTAGTGCTGGAAAGAGGAAGATATAGTTAAACCAAGTCGGAGATACCAGGGCAAAAAAGAAAGGGGGATTTTGGTGCCGGCAGAGGAGGAGGTGGGCAGGAGTTGGCTGCTGCTGCTCCTCGGCAGAGGATATAGGACCAGGAATGACCTCTCCATCTGGGTGCCCTCATAGGCAGCAGGGGAAGCCAGCACCATCTTTCAAGTCAAATTCCAACCCTTGGCCAGAAAACCGATCCAAATGTGTGCTAAGCAATGCATCCACCTATATGCACAGACCAGATATTTTTGTTCTGTTACTTGGTCAGGGAATGAGAGCATCTGTATGAATAATCACATACAAGTAATAGGAAGAATAATGATTATATTCACTTTTCAAACCTCAAAGACAGCTCAAAAGACCAGTGCTTACTAAAGTGTCATTTTAGGATAAACAGAGGCTTCCTGCTCTGACATTCTCTGGTGCATGGCCTGTATGGAGAACACCACACATCTACTGAATTTCTGCTACCAAGAAATGTTACTCCTCTGCTTAGAATGAGATAATTTATTGGAGCTTGTTACCCCTCCCAAGAAAGAAAGAGGGCAGGGAGTGCACCTGACCTTTCATAGTTCTCCACATCAATCACTTCTAGGACTGTAATACAATTCCCACACACTGTGGTTTGGTGCTGCCTAACAATTAATCTCATGTACAGCTGGTGCAGGGCAGCTCTGCAAGGTAATTTGCTTCTAGTGGAATATTCGAATATGCTTTAAAGTACTTAAGTGTAAAGCTTTGTAAAATGAATAATCCATCACAAATAATTAGAGCTGCTCTTAGAGGAGTTGGATAGTCAGTCAGAAACAGATGTGTCATGCATTTCACTTATTGGTTATACGTGGCCTGGAGAGTCAGTTTTTCTGATAGAGGCTCCAGCTTGGATGGTAGTTAGCAACTCCAGTGGGTGTCAATGGGCAATTTGTTCATGTGAGAAAAGGCCACAAAGGATAGCAAGAATGGAAAAGGGATTAGCAAGTACTTTTACAGTGGCTGTAGGGAGAGGTGTCATTCTATTTACTTACAGTGTGGTTTTTCTTTTTTTCATGTGGCATTCACTATTCAACTGGCATTTGCTACTTTTCTGGCACACAACATCTTTTATCTCATTATATTCTGCACCGGATTCGATAATTAACTAGAACATCTTGCTCAGCTGCATAGTTACAGTTCCTTCCTGCTTTTAAATTAATTCTTTACTTTTTAGTCCAATGACAAATAACTCCATTCCCCCCCCCGCTTCCTTTAAGCAACACGTTACTCCTGATACACAGTATGCCCCTGTCCCACCCCACTGTGATGTGTTTGGATACACAGTTCAGGTTTGGAAAAGGACACTGGAAGGATTTGACTTTTACTTTCTTTACAGTACTCTCCTTCCTCTCGTAATTCTTCAAAAGGTCTTATTTATTGAGCAATAACCCTCAAGGATCCCATAGACCTATACAGGCCAAAACATACGGAATTTAAACACATGCAAAGAAATTGCAACCTGTAATGAGATAGGCCAAAATTAAAAGGAACTACATGAGTGTGGAAGATCAGAAGACTAAACTGAACAGAAGACTTCTCTATCTAGAAGTTTTGTGCGATATCTATCAGCAAATTACAAAAGTGTTTCCAGTGTAAACTAGATCAACGGAATAGCGGTGATATTGCTGTGTGTCATCAATCCTTGGATCTAGGCAGCATAAATCAGTTAGGGAGCTCTGTTGTTGAAAACTACACTTGTAATATGGTGAAGTGGGATAGATGATGGCTTTTTCTGTCAGAAACATAACAAAAAATTGTCTTCAGATTATGTTGTGTCAGTTTTATGATTAGGTTTGCATTGTCTAGCAGTATATTTAAGAAATCCAAAAAGGTCACTAGGTCAGCAAAATGTTTAGCTGAAAGGGTACTAATGAACCTTAAACACATATGCCCTGCAGTATGGAAACATAATAAACATGAAAGGCAGGAGCTCTGGATAATTTTGATAATTTTGATAATTATTATGAATTCAATAATTTTGAATTCAAATTATTATTTGAATAATAAATTTTTTCAATTTTATTATTGAAAAATAATTTTTGCTTCAACAAAGCAAAAAAGAGACCGCAAATACAAACTTCCCACTAACGGGTTAGTTGTGTGAACACGGGATCTGTTGGCCAAAGGAGGAATCCTTTGGGCAGTTATGGTTCTGGTTGTAGGTCCAAATCCACGTACATCCTGTTAAATTCTTTGCCTTGTCTTGACAGACAAGATGTAGTTTTGTGTCTCTTGGACCTTAAACATGTATACCCTGAATTACTTAGTGGGGTGGGGGACTTGCAACTCCTTATACTAAACTGTCCTTGAAACACATATTTTTTAATCTTAAGGCATAATTCCAGGCTTGGTGTCTTGCAAGATGGGTTTAACTGTTTCCCAGACAAAAAAAAACTTAATGCAGGGGGATGGGTGAAATGGTCCTGCTGGGACAACACAGAGCGCAAACATCTCCGAGCTCCAACACAGGGTTCATTTCAGCTGGAAGAACTGGTCTGTGCAATGCTGCTGTGATGTTGGGGCATCCTGGAGCTGCCCCAAACTGTGCTCTGGGCCAAGCCCTCTGTGAAATATTATCAGAATGGTGGCAGCTTTCGCTGTGTTAACAGCAATATGTTAACAGTGGCCTTTATCCACTGCTGACTTCTTCATCTCCTCAGCTGCAGCAAAGGTCTGAACTTCTAAACACCCATTAAAAATTCAAAAGAGCATTTTAAATCGTTCCTCTCCCTCCCCAGGCGGCAGCAGTTTAAAAAAATGCCCTGGAGTTCAAACTGAGTGCACATGTTGCCCTTGGGTGGTGTAGTATTTCACAACCCAAGGAGTTATTTTCTCTTCTGAAGCATATTTTACTTCAACTTCTGCATCTGGTCAATAAATGTAAAATACACAGATATGGAAAATACCAAAGGGTGCTTAATCATGTTTAAGTATTTCAACAAATTCACTTCCCGATAGTCAAAGGGGAGGGTTCTTTCTTTTAAAAGGTTTTGATGTTCCTATTTCATTTAAGTTACATTCAGCACTCGAGAGATGACCTTTAACAGAATCACACTGTGTGATCCCATTGCATCAAGCAGAGAGATGCTATATCATCTCTAGTACACCTAGGGAACCAGCATGGGGGAGAGATTTAGCCCAGTCACTTCAAGTTAATAGGTTATATTCAACCTCATTTGTCTTCAATACTTTATCTTCCATACTGGGCTCATTTTTGAAGTTTTGTTCTTGTTGTAGACCTATGGAATATTTATTCAAAACCACAGTATGTGCTTGCCCTGCTTCAAAGTCATTCATTCCACCAAACTTGAGACCTGTAATTAAAGTAGGATTGTTTAATGAAGGTGTGAATAGTGTATTTTCTATCCCCTCAAATGAAGTATCCATCTCTTAACAAATCAGCCAAGCAAAAAAAACTAAAAAAACCCCAAGACAAAGATAACAGGTAAGAAATTTTCCCCAAAAAAGCTTGTGTTAGTCCTTTAGCCTGATTAAGTCCAAATTCTTTCTCTATTGCCTCTTGAAAGCACACACACAGTTCATGTACCAGATAGGCCTTGTTTTCAGTACTAGATGAAAAGTACTTCTAGTGCTAGCTGAAAAGTGCTTAGTGTAGCATAAACCCCAATCCTCTTCCTCCTACCACATTTCTTCTGTTAGTAGGGAGGCTCTGAGGCTAGACAAATGGAAGCTGGGTGTCCTGATCAGAGCATTAAATTAAGGCACAATCCTTAGCTCTGTTATTTTGAAAATATAAGCCTGCTGAATTGACAGTAAGCAAAAAGAGGTAGACCAGTAAATGGATAAAAAGGGAAAGATAGGGCCTTTTGTTGGCAGTTAAGACAGTCTTACAGAGACTTCGATCTCTTGCCAGTGCTGCTGGTTTTCAAATCCAGCTAACTTGGACTGCAGGTAAGTTTACAGATCTGTGTAAAAATGTTTAACCTCACTGTGACAGTGCCAAGCCAGGGACTACAATCAGCAACAACTCTATCAGTAGCGTAAGTTACACTGGTTGTGATTTTTATAGCAGTGAAGCTTTGTGGCCTCCGTAGTGAGTGTCTCCACAGGGAACCACACTGAGCACGGTATAGTCACACTGTTTCTAAATTACCTTGGATCCAAATAGTATTAATAAGTGATTTACCATTAAATGTAAGGACTGTAAGCACAGAGCTTTTTGTGATATCCTCTTCATTCCCCAGTAAGTCCTCTTCATTCCCCACTGGCTGGTTTAAACTCCTGCTTATCAACATCCTCCTGCAGTTCCAAGCTCCAGAAACACTGTTAAGTGCATCAAGGAAGCAATAATCACAGAAGAATAAGTGTTGTATTATGTGTATAGCTTTTTCTTGTAGACAGACTTCTAAATACTTTCAGGTTTTTTGGTCAGGTTCTTCAGATTTATGATCCATGACTGCCTTCTTTTTGGTCCTTTTGAAATACTTTATCATGACAAAAACATTTATTTGTGCTCCTAGAGTTTAAACAACAGCATCGTACTAGAGCTTATATTGCACTGCCAATTCAGAGCAGGACACCTCTATTTACTTATGTAAAAAGCATTTCAGGAAGTAAGTAAGTATCATTGTTTGGGTCGTAACAGGAACAAAGAATCATATAAGAAACACTGAAATATTCAAAATTTGTCAGATTCTGATCTCACTTTTCAACAAGTAGAAATAATTGACATTGTTTTATAGCAGAAGATTTTGTTTCAGGAGAAAGGCTGCCTGAGCTGTACAGACATTCACAGATGGAGCAGGTGGAGTGCTAGTTAACAAAAGTAATTTATTGTGGTCTTTTACATAGACAGGGTAATGCTTACGTGGGGTACTGAATCTCTGAAACGGGGCTGCCAGTCACTATGCAGGTGATGCAGGACTCCCCATTGCAAGTCATGCAATGGAACCTTTGCTGGAGCAGGTGAAAATCCCCAAACTGTAGTTGAGGTGAATTCTTACAGCCCTAGTGATCCTACTAGGATTATACGTGTCCTGCTCAGTCCTGTTAGCAGGACAACTACTCTAACAAGTCCATGATTCATTGCTATGGACTATTTTTAAGTACCTACAAAACATATTCTGTCTTAGCCCTGTACTAAAGACTGTCCTACCTTACCATGCCTACATATGCAAGACTAGTTTCTACTGACTATTCAAATTCTCTTCTCTATGCACATTTTGGTCAACTCCTTTCTCTGCAGTAGGAACTGTCCGGGGGAGCCTGCAGGATTAGTCCGTCTCTCCACCCAGGGTGTTGAATGGCACACCTCAACATGTTCATAGTGCCTACCCACTGGTCACAGCCCCACAGGGGCTGCCAGGGGAAGCCCTGGCACAGCTGGGAATCCAGCGCGTGGTGAGATCCAGTATAAGTTAGGCAATTGCTTTGTGACAAAGCAAGCCAGGAATTCAGTCAAGTGGTTTGTCACAAATGAGTCTGCTCTCCTACCTGTCCAGAGACAAGCTGGAGAGTTCCTGTGGCCAAGCCCTCCAGGTATGCACACGGGCACAGCCTTTGTATACACAGCCCTTGCACATGCCAACCACACCACTACTATAACTACAGGAAGACCTGAAGTTTCCTCCATATATCACAATTACAAATTAATTTTCCTGGGTTTTGTCACACCAGCCTTCACAGAAAGTGCAACATGCATGCATTACTTACCTTTAATTCACTTTCTACCTAAGAAGTCTAATTTTCACAACGGCAGCGATTGGTTATCTTGTTTACTCTTTGTAGCATTTCATCCCACTGAACAGAAAGGCAAAATTATTACAAAGAAAAATCAACTAGTGCATCTGGACACATACCCAAAGCTAAATTGCATCCTGTGTGAAGCATACTGACACAATTGTCCCACCAAAATCAGTCACCTTTACACCATCTGTAGGCTTTATTTATGTGTCTAAGCAAAGACCAGAAGTGGTGTTGGAAAGATTTGCAGCATACAGAAAGTATAATTTAGCAAGCAGGATCAACAAACAAACAAAACCAGCAAAAAAAACCAAGGCAAACCAAAACAAAACCAAAAAAAGCCCCCCCCCCCAAACAAAACCAAACAAACAGAAAGAAAAACACTGTCTAAAGGAAACATGGAAATACTTCAGCTCATCTTTGCATGTGATGGCATTTGCAGATTGATGCCAGTTATATTTTTACGCAGAAACAGTCCAAGTGACAGATAGCCAACAGATACATTTTTTCCACAGT
Source organism: Phaethon lepturus (assembly GCF_000687285.1). Taxonomy (NCBI): domain Eukaryota; kingdom Metazoa; phylum Chordata; class Aves; order Phaethontiformes; family Phaethontidae; genus Phaethon; species Phaethon lepturus. Next base: position 39,312 of record NW_010549658.1, read on the forward strand.
TAGGTGAAGAGAATTATATCCAAATACCATCTATGGATGAAGATATGTTATATTAATAAAACAGTTTTAGATTAATAAGACGTTAAAAGGCAACCTAATTGCATTTCTCTGTCTTTGAGCTTATATTCACAGAGAGATTCCCACCTGCAGATGGCCAAACACTTTCTGAAACATAGTCATTGAGCCTAGATAAGATTTCTACCCTTATTAAGTAGTTTCCCTATCAGTATTTTTTAAAATAATCCTTCCTATTACCTTTAAGTGTATACCTCTCTTCTTTTATTTGGGTTTTGTTTGTTTGTATGTTTTCATCCTGTATTCATATGAATGTGCTACACAAGCATCTATATATTGTTATTTTCTTTTACTTATCCTGTGTCACATGATTAAGATACTATATAAAATCCTTTTCCTTTGTTTCCCAGAAAGTCTGCTCCCTTTGGGGTGGTCTCTTTGAACTCTCCTGAAGTTGCTGCTAATGTCTGAGAATCAAAAGCTGTAGATTCCTGCT
>NW_010549658.1:39853-71353 GCF_000687285.1 Phaethon lepturus
TTGTCACAAGGTAAAACACGATAGCCCTCAAAGGCCCTTGACTTCCTCCCAAAAAGTCTTTCTTCCCTAATTCATTGAGTTTCTTAAACATGAAATTCTTTTACATTAATGTTTCCCTCCTGTCAAGGGGCAACTTCAGGACAAATGGGAAGCATGAAAAATTTTCATTTCTACTGCCACAGAAAACCGGAGAAGTGAACAATTTTCTCAGCAGTTAGTGTGCTCAAATGTTCACAGATTTCAAAAGTATCTCAGAGGGAGAGCTGGAAGTCAGAGTAGGAGCTGGAGATGTTTTGGGCAAGAAGCTGTGACTAGTGTGGACCAAAAACTGAACTCACAGCAGAGCCTGGGAGACGAAAAGGTAGCACCTGGCCACTCAGCCACTTTGTCTGTGAGAGCAATATGTTTTCATTAAGTCCATCTGGCAAAAAGTTAAAATTATTCTGAAAATGCTGATGGTTTTCCCCCACCATGTGTTATGAAAGAATTCAAAGTATTGCAGACAGGCTCGATGTCATGTCTCAAATGTTAGATGTTCTGGACCATCCAGCCTTTATTCTTGCCCCCCACCCCCTATTAGCTTACTTAATTTTCCAAGAAGTTTAATAATTTCTTTCTTAGAGAAAGACTTCAGATGAAGGAACAGAACAGTTCAATCAATATCAATGCTGTATGAGGTATGCAAAAGATATGTCTGCATATATGGCAAAGAAAATGGCTGCAAATACACAAATACAATTTTTTTTCTTGAATACAGGATCAGCAGCTGGGAATTTTGAAAAGAAATATTTCCCTTTGGCAAAAATGAGTCCCAAATTGAGACTTTCCAAAAAGAGAGTGTGTTGAGTTTCTTTCCCAGAAGACAGTAATTTTTTCTTCCCTTTATCCTTTATTCTCATGATACTGTGGAGTTTTAGAGTTTATCTTTTATACTAGTAACCTAATAAAAATATTTCTAAAAACTGAATAGGCCATAGTGCAAACACCTGCAGCTTGGAGATTATAGATAGTAACACAGAATGTCTTTTTGGTCCAAGTTTTTTCAAATATGGAAAGGACCATTTTCACTCAGAGAAGTTGGCAGAGGGATAAGCATGGCTGGCTAAATGTTAGGATATGTAGCAAAAAGTAAAGCAACTAATCTGCTACTTGCCAACCATTTGTGAATGATAGCCATGATTTTCTTTCACTCACCTTTCCTTTGAGGAGCAAAATCTAAGTAGTAATATGGAATAATCATAAAAATACTTGTCCAGCTACAGTTTCATTCTGACTCTTACCACAACTCTTCTATTTTTTTTTTTTTTCCCCATGACTTTCATCATGGAGATCTTAGCAGCTTTGGCAAAAATTTGCCTGGAAAAACGTGGTCAATGATTGCCAGAATAACAGTATCTCTGGAAAATCTACCTGTATTTTGACATTAGGTTGGGATTAAAGCTGCTCTAGCCACCTCATGGCCTAGACCTATTTTTTTTTGAAGTCACATTATACCCAGGGCATGTAAGAGGGATTGTTAGAGATTTTGTTATCTCAAAGTTTTTGAAATTTTTACCAAAATGTTCTAGAAACCGCAGCAGAAAAAAATTATCACAGCTATGAATACTATGATCGATCAAGTATGTAAGAAAATTGAGTTTTTGAATAACTGTGCAAGTCCTAACTATGAAGTTGCTTCCTGCAATTCAGCAGTGAAAAAAACAAAATGACTTTACTCTTTTTAGGTACCTCACCTGTTTCTTCATTCTCCTGCTCATCTTCTCTATGTACCTAGCAAATTATTAAGAATTATATTGCTTTGTATCTGCCTTCTATGTGAACGGCAAGCAGTGCTGATGATTAGTGTTTTTATAATACCCAGAAAAACCCTTTCTGGCCTAGCCAGGCTGCATGACAATTTCAGAGCAGATTGAGCATTGCTGTGTTGTTACTTGAAGCACAAGAAGACCCTGAATGTTATTCCTTGTGACTAGGATTTCATGGCAAAGTTACTTAAGACTGGTGTGGGAAGGCTAACCAAAAGTTTTATTATGTGCCATAGTACTCCATTTTTTTACTACTCAGACCTCTGTGCATATTCCATTCCATGGCAAATACTGATGTCTAGTGTCAGCACAAAACTACGGCTGCCCGTGAGACACCTATATACCATTCGTATACCAACCTGTATTTATGCTACATAGAAAGGAACATTTTTCTGTCTCACAAAACATAAAACTCAGTTGAAAGTTTCTCCTGCTAGCAAGACCTCTGGTTTCCTTTACCTGCATTAGAATCCAAGGAAAATGCTTTGAGGGGGTGATGTTCAAGTTTTCTGATTCCTTAATAAATTTCTGGGGAATGACTGGAAACACTTCTCATGTGTTTTGAGGAAAAGATCCAAGAAAATAATTATTCTATACAAAACTTTAAAAAAAAAGTTCATTTCTCAAGTTTATTCATTTTCTAGGTTTCAGTCGCGTGTGTGATAAAATAACAGTTGTTCATTGTGCCAGCTGCCTGCAAAGTTGTAAATATACACAATACATTGAACTGAAATTTTCCTTAGTCCATATCAAAAAAGTAGTTTTGCAAACTTAGTGTGCTATTGAGCTCCTTTTGAGATTGCTGTTTTAACACAATAAAATGCTTTCCTTTCCTAGTTTCTCAGGTTTGCTAACCAAACAGCAGCATTCTTTCCATAAATTCATAAGCTTCTGCCACTAAAAAAGGAAGTGAAAATCATCCAGAAAAATTATGTCTTCAAATGAGAATGAACTTCTTCCATGTGTTAATCACACTAGAAAAAATATATATCTCATTTATATGTGAAACCTAGTGAAAGAATTAAGCTTTTTATTGGTCTTCCTATAACTACATGAATTCTGGATTCTCTTTCTCTTAGAAATACTGGGGTAGAACATAAAATTTCTTAGTGCCATTTTTAGGAAGCAGCTCTTTGGTTATTGTCAATTTTTCTTTCTGTTATGAGTAGTAGAAGTTTAGCAACATGTATTTTCTTGAGCCTAGCACTGTTAGTGTAATATCATAAAAACACCCTAAGAAATAGAAGTGTGAGTGTTTAACACCTTCTTGTACCTGGAGGAATCACGTAAGTGGAAAAACATATGTCCAGGCTTGTTATCAATTGAAATGGCAGGATGTGGTATCCTTCAGACACATAACATTTCTTAAATGTCCATGTCTTCATGTAAGTATTTAAACTAACCATAAACGGGAAGGGTTTTGCTGTAAATCAAACATTAAACAGACTGCTGGCTGATCCTGACAAAAAATATCCATGACTTCCCACCTTTTGTTTAACTGCGTGGTCCTTTATCCACAGGGAAATGGCATATATCATGTTTTCTATAATGCGTTCAGGATTTGTCTTGGATGTGTGGGGTTTTTTGCTTTCAGTATCCTGTGAGTTTACTAACATAAAGTATAATTCAGAGGAGGAAACTGCACTGAAATGATCAAGTCAGTGTTATTCTGACAATTTCCAATAAGAAAACCAGTTTCAAAAAATATCTAATGAGTTGCCTGAAGAAGAGGAACAATAGCAGAAAATACTTGTGTCTTGGCATAGTTACCATGGTTCTTCTAACCATGCAAGTGCAGACTACAGATTTTAGGATTGCAGGGGCTAGATTTGAAAATTATTCACTGCCCTGTTTCCCCTGCCCTCTTCCCCCTGGTAGTAAAAGCATGTCCAAAAGTGGCAGGAAGGGAGAAGGAAGAAACAAAGAGAGAAAACAAAGAGAGAAACAGTTGAAGTATGCAGCACTTAGCAGGCAATTATATTAAACTTGTTAAAGATACTTGCAGCTATTTTTGCTAGTGAGTAGTGTGCAGAGAGAAGCAATTAGTCAGAGGAATTACCTCTACTCACAGGGCAATACAAATAGCAACAAACATGCTGATTTCAAAACCTGTAGCATCAAAAAAGATTCTGAAAACTGAAAAGCAGAATATATCATTAAAAGTCGTGCACTCGTACTGAGAAAAAAAAAAAGAAAAAAAGTTCCTAGTCCTTTTTAAGCAATCATTTTGAGATTCAGAGAGCATATATTGTAATTGTATGAGTTATGGTATAATTAGAACATAGTTGGAAGATTCCTCAGAAAGATGCATCATCTTATTTTTCTTGTAACTGTTCTTTATTTCCACGAAAATATATATATTCAGTCATGCTAGCCCATTCTGTCTTTATTTCTAAAACAGGACGTCATTTTTTGCTCTTTCACAGGATGAGGCAAAACTCATGACATTTTCAATCCCCGTGTAGAAAGTTACAAATTTAGGCACCTAATGAGTACATAAATATACATTGCTGTATTTCAAAGAAACAGAACGCTCTCTCATTTTTGTTGTACTTAAAGACAAAAATTATATTAATTCAAATCCCATCTGACATTAGTGTCTGTAATAGTGCTACTATTTTCAGTGAACTTACACAGAACAAGCTGTAAATACAAAGTCCATAGGCAATCCAAAACATGGCTAAGAGACCCACCTGATATTTCTAAGAATATAACTTTGCCATACTGCAAATAGCAAACCTAAATGCCTGTATTAAAAAACTCTTCAGTTAAAGGTGAGTAATCTGAGGACAGATAAAGAGATGACCCCATGCCATAGTTTTGGAATGCCAACTGAAAATGCATAAACTGATATTTGTTGGGCAGTTGGGATTTTTTCCTTTTTCCTTGTTTTCTCTTGCTAGATGAAGTCCTTAACCACTATAAAAATAGAGCCACGATAACATCGCAGAAACAATGACTTGAGAATAGCTGTAAAAAAGACAAAAACTGTGTTGACCTCTCAAAGTGCTGGGTGGGGACGATTTTCCCCCAAGCAAGTGAGAAAAGCCAGAAGTCATAGAAGTACACACATTTGCCTTTGGGATCACCCAGAGATACATCTGCCTCCTGGGGCCCGCGGGAATCCTCCCTTCTTGTCTCAAAGAAACATTAAATGCGGTTTCCCACGCTGGCCAAAAGGGGCTGTGCCAAGGGGAGCGAGAAGGTGGAGCTATGAGTGAAAGCAAGAGCAACCTGAGAGTGCCTCCAGCTAACTAGACTTCAAGTGATACTCACCGACCCCGTGGATGGATTAACCAGGTGCTGGCTGCTGTTGCCCTGTGCTGCAAGTAGCCTTCAGCATCCACCCCAACTCTCCTGCCCATGCTAGGCACATGGAGCTGAAGGAGACCACCCATGATCACTCAGGAGTGCACAATTGGGCCTTCCAGGTAAGTGTGGTTTCCTTTGCTTTGTGGAGAAGAGGAAGGACTTAAGAGCAATGAAAAATGCTTACTTCAGTCCCTGAACAAAGAAATTGTTCAGGGACTGCGGGTATTTTACAACACCCCACATGCTCTGCGCCAGTATCTTGCCAAAGTACAAGGCTCTTGTATAAAAATCTGGAGCACAATCAACACATTCAGGAGTAGGCTCTGCTTACTGCTTTCATCTGCTCCCTGGTATACTGGTGTCCTTGAAAAGTGTCCTGACTCAGTAATATTTCATAGGCTGATGTGTCTCACAACTAGCTCATCCAGCTCTCCTGTCTGCTGTATCAGTTGCTGCTTTTTCCTGAGGATAGGTAATTCACAACTCTGTTGAAAAAGACGTCATTATTATGCAGCAGACATACATCTCAAAGCAATGTATATTAATAATATGAGAAAAATAATCATGTAATCACAGTGGGGCATATCTTCTTTCTTCCTTGCATAAAATCAGTGCAATTGTCTTGTTCTACTCCTAAGAAGAGCACACAGAGGCAATAAGGAGCCAACCCAGAAGGTTCTGCGTATTATGCAAATAAGTTAACAGCCACTTAAAAAATGTGGATTTCAAAAGTGGAAGCACAAAAAAAAAACCCCTGTTAACTAGTTATTGTTTCTCAGTGCCCAGCGTCCCTTGCGCTTTCATAGGAACTAGAGCAGGGACAAAGCGGAATTTGCGAACCCCCAGCCAGGCTGGTTCACCGTACTGGTTACTGAAGGTAGAACAGGTCAGAGGGAGGCTGCGGCCCTGAAGAGTGCTGGTGTTACTATCAAAGTACCCCCTGCTCTCCTCTGGCAGCCTCTGGTCCTCACGCTGGCCCCCAGCTCAGCTAGCAGGAAGGGTAGCGCATAGTGGGTGTGAACATCAGCTGACACTATTCAAGTAACACAGAAAGGTCTTTGTAGATGCTAAGCATGTGGAATATTGTGTAACGCCAGTGACATCCAACCGCTCTGTATATTTATTCACTGGGCTATAGAGACAGACAAGCAGTAGATTGATTTGATAATCTGCCTGTCAAGAATATTTGTGGAATGTAGGGGAGTTAGGGTCAAGTCCCTACTCCAGTCGATAATTCACGCTAAATGGGACAGCTTCTAGAGGCAACAGATAACTCTTTTAAAATATGATAGCTCAGTGTGGTTAGGGCATTCTCCTGGGTAATCAGGGTGCCCTCAAGGCATCTGTGCTTCAGAGCAAATAGAAGAGCAATTTGAACTTGGGTCTCCCTCAGTTCAAGTGAGTGAGGTAGGACAGGGCTTCATCCCAGCTGCATTTTCACAAAAAATGTGTGCCTAAGATAGTGCTGTCAGCTTCCAAAGTCTGTGCCTACAGACTCCTAAAGGAGAGAAGTCCTGCTCTAGTTAGAGAGGCTTGGTGCCGAACGCTCTTGAATGACCTAAGCTGAAAATCACCTCTTTCCTCAGCAGTTTCTGTGGAGCACAGTGCAGTGACTCGGGTTAATCCTCTGACATACACAGCTAGCTCACCTGGGCAATGTGCAGGGAACGCAGGTACTTCCTTTCCTGGCCATTGCAGAGGTTTGCAAGAGCCTGCAAATCCCCTCTGGTTTAAATAATTCAAATGCCAAATCATGGAGACTGTTCAACAATGAAACCTGGGGCCTGAGTCAGGTTTTCTGGTTATTTTTTTCCAGGAACACCAGCAAGTGTTGACAGTTGCATTTACACTGACTCAACATATAAGTCACTCCCTAGAGAAAATAAGACACAGAAGGAAATATGTGAAATTCTGCATACAGAAAAATAAATCACTTCACAATAGAAGCCACTGAAAAGAAAACAATCTCGTAATTTTTTCCTATTTTCTTGTACTTGAGCTTTTCTTGCACAAAGAGTGAACAGCTTTCTTCCTCCAAGATACAGTGTCTTCCAGTATTAAGCAATGAGTATTTTCCCTAAACCACAAAATACAAAATTGTTCTGGAAAGGGATTAATTGAAGCCATGTTAAATATCAATGTGGGATTGCACTCCAAAGGTACCTTCAGATGTACCTGAGCCATTTAATGATTAACCCACAAAGGGACAGAAAAAATAAGACAGGGACAAAGTAAACCCGGGTTAGGTAGTTTGTTTTATAAAGTAAATAAGTTAAGAAAACAGCTCTCAACACAATACAAAGCAGCTCAAGGCTAACAAGTGATGGATGAAGGATCCTATCAGAGCTTTATTATATCAAGAATGAGAGGCATTGTGCCTTCTGTTGCGCAGGGATGAAGAGGTGGTAGGTAATGTAGAGTAATCTGCCTTTTGACTAGTCATACAAATGGTCAAAGGGGGATAACTATTTGAGTTCTTCTCAATTTCATATTGGCTACTGATATTTAAACACACACATCCTTCTGTACTAGGACAGGATTTTTACCGCATCACAAAAACATAAAACTTTTTCAACCGTACTGTAATAGACCCTCAGAAATCAGTTAAACAATGTTAACTTTCAGAGAGGGCATGCATCCAGGTAGCATAAAGTTCTGTTAACACCAGAACACCATATCTTTACAAAATGCATGATCCTGCAAGATATCAGCTTCTTTTATACACTATGCAGATTCCACTTGAACTGTTTATAGGCGTAACACCAAAAACTGCAGGTCCTATGTTATTGTTTTGTGATAATTCCAGTACCTGAGAGACCCAGAAGCAACTTTTTACCTCATTAACAGCTCAAAATGGTCTCAAAAGAAACGGAAAACAAAACCTAAAAGCACAGCTCCTCTGTACCTCTCGTTTTCTCTCTCTCTCTCTTTGATATTAGGGACTTTTAAGTTATTAACAGACATTTGGATGTATTACAATACGCTGTCAGTCTTCCCAAGCATGCTCCTACCTATGTATCCTTAATAAAACCCCAATGCAATTGTTAAGACATACATGCTAAAGTTACCTGCTTTGGATGCTACCTTGTAGCTAGAATCAAAAGATTGCCACACTGTTTACACTGAGGCATTCAGGTTTTTAATATTTTTCACCCTAAATATGTCATGCAATTTAAGGAACCTAAATCATTATCCTTATAGTCTCATTCCCATTCAGAAGATTGTCCATATTAAGTGTCCACCTGCCAATGTAATACATTCTGTATCTATAGCTACAATAATTCCATACACAACTGCATCTCTTGCATTCAATGTGGTTCAGTTAACTTCACTATGAAGACACCAGCTGGTGGATCACTACAGTTGCCCACAGAATTTCTTGCTCAGAAACTCTGCAACACTAACAGTAACCCTACAACTGAAATTGGATTTACCTCACTTGTGTTTGGCCCTCATTTAAGAGGCAAAGGATTTACCTAATCAGTTCTGATGATTCAGATCTCTGCTAATGATGACATTAAACAACAAGTCACACTTATTCCTCAAGGAATGATAAAAGCTGGCTCATAAAAAGGAACGGTAGGTGGGATGAAAAAAGTCCCTGACTTTTAAAAGGAACTCAGAGGTAAACATAAAATAAATAGAATGCAAAGGGAATATAACAGCTAATAAATATTTATTGTTCACTGGCCTCCTATTGTCAGTGTTATGATGCATTAGGCAGTTTCTACCTGTTTCTGTAGCAAAGTACACAGTGCTCTTAAGAATCTGACTTCAGGAAGGATCCCCTTTAAAATTCTGCCTTTTACTCATGCTACATGAGGACATTTGTACTGCTATAACATATGCAGCTTTCGTAATCCATTTCATTCAAATGAGCTTATAACATACCCTAAAAAATGCCTTTTATTTCTGTGTTTATCACCATTCTCCACAGCTTCCTAGACACTCTTGTCTAGTTCGTTAATTAAGACTATAAACACTATTAAGAATTTACATTTAATGGGCATGGTTGTTGAAATTTCCCTTGGAAATTATGAAGGCGTTGCATTGCATAACTCCATCAGATCCAGGCAGGAAACTCAGGCCTTTTACACAGTTTCAAAACTTGCTTTCCAAAGCCATGCTTGTTTTAAAAAAATTAACTGTGACATACTAACCCGTCTCCTACAGGAAATAGTGAAAGTTAGTCATACCTTTAGGTTCTTTTCTTCTCAGGCTAAGTAAATATTCCTTATGAAAACTGTTTTTAGGATTCTTGTCCTTGTCATCCTCATTGTGTTCCTACTTGCCATCAAAAACTCCTGCCATAATTGCAGGGGTCATGTGCACATTGTTATCGCCACAGGAATGTGCAGATCTTTTTTCCTGTTTTGGTTTTTCTGGATTTTGCTTCCTGCCTCTCATACATTTTACTTGCTCTTAGAGCAAATGGATTTTCTATTCCTTTTTTTATGGCCAGCTTGTGCCAGTCTATCATTTTAATTTGTTTATCCTGTATTTCAGGATACTATCCAACTATCCTACTCAAGACTGACAACTTAAGCTTTTAAAGAAAACACTAATGTACTCAGAGGTGGGTAAGCCTAACTTACAACCCATTTCAAAACACCTCATGAAGATTTAGCCAACTGAATTTAAAACTGACAGTATACATTTATATCTGCTTTCTTTTGCAGTTCATTTTCTATAGTTTAACACATGGGTAATGAATATTCATCCCTCCTGCCCTGTACACTGAATCCTATCATTTGACAGGAATTTACAAATGCTATAATTATTGATAAAAAAATTCTTCCTCAATATTTAAAATGTATGTTAACTCCTTCAGAATCATGACACTCTGAATAGCAAAATGTGGTACATGGGGGAAATCTTAGATGAACGGGCTTCAATGACACTGAATATTAAAAGAACAGCAAAGTTTTGAACTGTAAATCAGATGGCTTCATTTCAGCTGGCTGAATGCAATCCAAAACCCAATGAAATCCAACATGGTAACTTAAAACATTTGCCTTTGAAGCACCTGTTTTCCACGGAGTTCCTTAAGTACCCTGACTCTAATCTGCAAAGCTAATGTAATGACCACCCTTAAACCATAAACAGTTTTAGCAGCTGTCTGCATGCTCTGATAGCCAATCTGTTTTCATTACTAACTGGCAGGGGCAGAAAATCATCTTTTCTAGAGTGTGTGCCCATAGAAATTAGGCGTTCTTTGCAAAACCTATCCTCCTTCAAAAGGCAGGGAGAAGATAGAGGGAAGGTCAAAGACTGTAGTTATGCAAAAAAGACTTGGCAATTTAACTGCTGATCTAAATGGAACTAAATAAACCTTGAAAGAGTACTTCACTTCCAAATAAGAGATAGCTCCATGACCTTGCCATTTAATAAAATATTTTATAAGCAGGAAATTCTAATCAGTAAAAGTACAGCAGAGTGTGAAAACAGCAGTGCAACTGTGTAAGAGTTTTCATATTGTCAGCGTTCAAAGTAGATGGAGCAATTCTGTAATCCTTCAAGCGTGGCCTAAAAGGAAGAGAATTTTCCCATCCAAGCTTCTCTAATTTGGTTTTAACTTCCTGCTTCCTTATGCCACTACAGACTCAGTAGGTTCAGAAGCAACTGAGCATATTGCTGGATCTGGCCTGTGTTCATAACAAGGCTGTGCTGGCTGTAGCCCCTAAGGCTTGAACTCCCGTTTTCTGTTGCAGTGTTTTGTTCTGTAGGCATCTCCAGGGAAGTGGAAAAGGATACTGAGGTAGATGCTTTTCTGCCCATGCTGGCTGCTTAGGTAACCATCTGCAACAGCGGGTTATAAGCACAGACAGATAGACATTTTGGTGAGGAGTTCCTTCAGCAAACTCAGAAAGACTCTAAGCAAACAGGAAAAAGGAATAGGCAGTTTTATTTGTCACTTGAGTATTTCTATTCTTATGAGAAATTAAAAAATAATTATTTTTTCCAAAGGAGTAGAGTTAAAGAACACGCATTTTCACCAAACAAAAAAAAAAGTATAAAGGGGAGGATGAAGATATTGTACTTGAAGAATCAGCTTTGAAATATGTGAAAATTACTCAGCTTCATGACACTCATTCAAAGATTGTTTTAGTCAACAGAAGTAGTCTCTTACCAAAGTAAACTTGTTATCAATAGTAATTAACCAGTTTCTACTGAATTTGGAATATGCCAGAACTGTGGTATGATCAGTTGAAATGAGTGCTTTTTATGCTTGCAAAAAATAACACCAGTCTATCATTCTGCAGTGTGGGCTATTTAGAGTTCCAGCAATCATGTGATGCTCTTACTAGTTTTCTGTTGCATTACTCATACATTCATATATTTTAATTACTCTATAAATGAAACCCTTATGCAATTATTGCAGTTGAGCAGTGGGTTGGACAAAGTGACTTCTAGCGGTTTCTTCCAATGCAAATTATTCTGTACTTCTGTTGCTTTTAGACAGCAACTTGCATGCTTACTGTTTTTCACATGTTCACTGACAAAAGTCCTAAGAAATCTCTGCTTTTTCTTGCTCAGCAACAAGCACAGAAATCTTCAAACAGACTGTCCCCAGGGGCTGTATGTGTCAATTACAGAACTGTACCACTTCGACTTCACTATGCTGTCCTCTATAGTACTTTTAATATATTATACCTCAATGCTACAGTTAAGCACTTCTTGTGATACTTTTTTTTTGCACTGTATGGAGTGTTCAGTAGAGGCTTTCATTGTCGAGTGCAGGACCAGCTATGGCAAACTCTTACGACAGCATGGTTAGAAGGCAAACGAGTAACAGAGATGCTTTTTAAAAAAGAAATACCTCCCTTTTAAGGGAATGCAAAGATCCTCTTCTCTTAGAAGGAGGGGAACTGATGTATCAGCATCTGGTTTACCAGGGCCACAGCAAGTGAATCAGCAGCTTCTTGTGACTCCCTCCTCTGCCCCCAGACACACAAGGTTCCAGAAACACTTTTACTGAAAATTATTTTTTGTGAAATTTAGAGACAGAGTTTCCTTAAGGAAAACATGTTGCTGAAAAGTGTTCTAGTTGCTTCTAAGGTCATGTTTCCGCTAAAAGGCAAAATTTAATTTGTGTCTCATAGTACTGCTTTTTCCTGCCTTTATCGTGATTTACTATGATTAAGCTTATTTGGTTTTGTTCATTTGGAAATTATAATTTTCTTAGAAGGCTAAATGTAGATACAAATTTAATGTAAACAATGAGATACTTCATGCGATAAAACACAGTGAAATGACTGTACCGTAACTGCTACCATAATTAACCACTGAAATATATAACATATCAAATGCATATGTAAGTTATCTGACATTTTGTTTAAGCAGCTTTCTTGTGAAACCAAAATAAGAACCAGCCCTTCAAGGATCATTACAAAGAAATAACGTACCCTTCAAAATATTAAGAAACAAGAAATCTCAGATTGAGAATAATAAAAAAAAAAGGTAGAAATAGTGGAGCTCCTTATGGCTGTCTTAAACTTAGTACACTCTCATAAAAGGTATACAACAGAGAATTAATGTAGTAAAGCTAACTGCTCTCTTTAAAGATACTCTGAGTGTTTTATGCCAAGAACAATAGAAGAATGTATTTTTAAAAAGTACACATTTACTGCATATGCATTACTAGTAGGAGCAAAGGCACTAACAAACCGGGAAGGCCCAGATAGGCCATTTTGCCATTGACGGGGAGAAGGGCTGAGTCTTTGTTAGCTTGTTGAACCAGTCCTGATGCAAAAGGCAGCACCGGGAGGACATGAGTTTGGGTTAAGAAAACAGCAGATTCACATTAGTTAAGCACCATCCATGACCAACAGCTTTGTGTAGTAGTGCAGGGATTTGAACAGCCGAGCTCTGTACACTGTTTTGGGCTCCCCTGTACTAGTAAAGTAAAACATGGAAACACGGGCATCAGGGTATAAATCAGTCCTTACTGCACATGAGAAAAGCTTTCAGCTTTTCATTTGAGTTGATACAATTTCTTGTCTTGTCATGCCCCAGAATGACAGTGAAGGTGTGGATGTTATAAATCTGAAAGGTCTTGGAGACGATTCACAGAGAATCAAGAATTCACAAAATAAGAAAACTGTACGTATTAATCAGGTATGCTGGGTTTTTTTTTCCTTTTGAATAACCTTATGTAAATGCATAAACCTCAAACTCAATGTCAGTAATTGGCTGTGATAATACATCCAAGACAGATATTTTAATGAAACCTGAATTGGATTTAAAATTCATAAACTGACAGGGAAGGGAGTTCTGCTCTCAGAAATACACTAAGAAAAAAAACCACAGAAAATTGATAGGACATGTAGGGTTCAGAAAAATGTTTTCTAATGTCATAATGGCTTCATGCAGGATACGAAAGAGGCATTAGAAATGGTGATCAGAGGGAATACTACAGATGAAGAGTTGATATAGAAGCATTTTCTCCTGAGAAGTTGGAAAAAGAGAAGCTGGAAACATTTGGTCTAGTGCTACAATCTTTCAGTCAGACAGGACATACATATTATTAAATTTGTACTCATCCAAAATAGGGGAAATTTCAGACAAACACAAACTGGAGGCAACAGGTCTGACATACGACTGACCACAGAAAGAAGGGGAGAATACGATATGGATGACTTCTTAATAAACACATCCATTTTGACTTCTTTTGACTGTACGTTTGTTTAAGCCCACATAGAGAGTAGCTCACTATGAAGACGTGTCAGGTTAAAAAGACCCACAGACATTTTGCTAGTGTCATGTATTAATATTTTCACATCCACACTCCAGAAAAAATCTGCTACTGTAGGAGTTCCATTAAAAACTTCTAGTACGTTTCTGTGTTGTAATCATATCTACTTACCAAGTTTGGTGATGGTACTTGAAGCAGCATGAAAAATATAGAGGTTTCCTGATGCTGTGGATATTCTTTTCTGTCCTCCAAAGGTTTTTGGATATCATCAGAGGCAGCAAAGGCATACTGCCAGAGAAATGCCTCTGCTCTCAAAGTTGAAGTTATTACAGATTTACAGTGATGGAAAGGATCAGTCGGGTTGTTCTGATATGCAGTCTGGGAAACTGGACTGGGATCTGAGATCCTAGGAGAGGAAGGTGGTAGACAACGCCTATACCTGCCTCTTCAAAAAAGCCAGCAGAAATGAAAATGTCAAAACAAAAAGAATAAAAGAACTTTCAGAGCTGATGGAAACTGCTGAAAAATGTAGAAAAGGAGTGGCGGTTAATGAAAGCTTGATTTTAATCAAAGAAACCAATTCGCTGCTGAAAAGGTTCATCTGAAAGCATTCAGCCACTACTTTGTGTAAGTGTAGTAGAGATATGTATATGTACACCAACACTTTCTCAGACATGCTGTGACTGAGGCAGAAGAGTTTATTTTGAGGCTCTGCAGAGTATGGACTTTGCTGTGCCCCTGCTGGCAAAAGTCCATGCACTCCATACAGCCACTGGGTTAGTCTAAGCAAGGGCCGACATTCCCCAAGAGCCAGATCTGATAACATGTTTGGCTATGAAGAAAGAAGAAAAGGGGTTTGGATCCATTCTCCCTTTCCTTGTGTATCTGCACAGTTAGACATAAAGTGATCTTTGATTTCAGATTTTCTTAACATCTTTTACTATAGATATAGGAAAGCATTTTTGACAATAAAATAGTGACGTAATAATATTCTGAGCATATTTAAATACATTGTAGACAATGTGAAAAGACGTGGATGGATGCTTTTTATATTGAAATGCTCAAAAGAAAAAATGTGTTGTATTCTCAAGACAAACAGTATATTTCACAAATTCAAAGAGACAGAGCCCAGGCTGTGGGTCATCAGGGAAGCTCCTGGCCAAGGGAGGATGTTGTGGCATGGGAGAAAGCAATGGAGGAGCACAGTCTTGCATGGGCAGCACATCAGACAGGGGCACTGGGGTGGTGGGGATGGAGGCAGGAGGTGTTGGGACACGAGCTTGGAGCTGTGACCAGGGGAGAGGCCATGGTGTCATGGGGAGCACAGCCACCTGCAAATGTAGAAGCGTGGCTCTTTGACCCATAGGGCTGGACTCTCCTGATTTATAACGTAGGTTCAAAAATCTGTGAGAAGCACTGGCATGAAATATACCCCAAATTTAACCCCAGGAATAAATAATATTTCAATACTACCAGCACTCAGTGTCCCGCAGGTGAGAAGCCCACCTTCTGCCACCGCTGGGAAGAATGCTCCCGGTTACCAAAAATAATAGCAACTTAGTAGGTGGCAGCATCTGCATTTTTCAGATTTGCTTTATTTCACAGTCAAGACCAAGAGAGAAAGAAACTGAGTTTAGGGAAAATACAGCTTTAAGTTACAGTGTAGATCCACAGAGCGACACGACTCCTACCACCACCCCTCCAAAAACTGTAATCAAGAGGACTGAGAGACTCCTGGCCATGTCGCACTGGCCTTGCTCCTGGGGCAATGAAGAGTGGCTTCTACATACATACTCCTCTGCACAATTTTAATTACTGGCCACGTGTTAATTTTGCCTCTGAGCAGGTTCAGGTCTCTGATTAGGAACTAACCGAGGGCTTTCCAGGACCTTCGGTGGCACCTGGCGCAGGAAAGCCAGACTGAAGGCAGGGGGGCAGGGCAAGGCCCACGGTGGGCCTTGCTTCACACAGCAGTCTGGGGAGTGCGGTTAGCGCAAGTAACAGCGACACAAAAATGGAAGGGTAAACTCACCTGCAGCCTGCCACATCTCTAAGTGGCTGTGCATGGCAGGCCAGCTCCTCTCGAGAGGGCAGGACACAACCACCAGCTCAGAAGAACACTGTCTGCCTTCACACGGTCCTGGTCGGACACCCAGGGGCAGGCAACAGGTCATGCCACCCCGGCATGGCGTTAGAACGAGTCGGCGCGAGCACGGTGCAAGGGCCATGCGCCGTTACGCTGCTGCTTTTGAATGCAACGGTTGCCTGTCCTGATGGCCAGCCTCTCTGGAGGCCCTGCCACGAACATGGAGGTACGTACCCGTCAGACAAGCGTTTTTCCTCTGCTCCTTCGGACCAGGCCGGGGGAAGTAATGTGGGGTGGGCATGACAGCCTCCATGGGTGCACAAAACAGCTTTGGGGGGGCTGTGCTGCTCCCAGTCACACAGGGCACAAGGACACTTCCTGACCCTCAAGGACAGTCCTCAAACATGGCAGAGGTCAGACTGTAGTTGTTTGAAAGCTTAATTCTGCTAGGCTTATGAGGATTCATGTAGCAAAAAGGTGCGTTCCTGATGAAAATGTGCTGTCTGGCCAAATTTCAAGGTTCTGATACAAAACCCATGTATGCTAGCTCTCATTAAAGGATTGTTACCTGTTACCTTTTCTCAGCAGCTTTTCTTAGGAATAAATTTATTGGTTTAGTTAAATTTTTAAAATAATAAGCTCCCCCTCCCCCCCATTTAACCATTCTCCATACATAAACTTTCCACCACATTAAAGTTCTGCAAAAAGAGAAGCAGCAAAAACAGGGGGTCCTCAACAGGAGGTGCTGGGCAAGCTGGCTAATTAGCAGCTCTACCGTTCCTACCTGCAGCTCTCACTTCTTGGCATATATGCAATGGTACTCTCTATGGGGCCCTCTTCAACTCTAAGTAACACTGGTATTTTTTTCCCTATTTATTTCCCCTTTCAAAATGGTGTGGATGGCTTGGGAAAGTTCATAGCATGGTCTAACCACTGGGTTTGCCTGATACGATCACGCGTTCGTGGCAGACAGGAGAGCTGGAGAGTCTTGAGGCTGCTTCAAACATCTGCCAGCAGAGATCTGGTTTTTTGTACTTTACTTAACAAGCATGCACCTCTCTCACAGCCTCAGCACCCTATCTGTTTTCCAGGAGGATGAATACATCAATATTGAGAGTGATCTGCACGAAAACAAACGTGACTCAGTAGATGATGAGCAACCACGCTTGAAAGGGTAATGTCTTTTGGATGAGTAAGTTTTCCACTCACTTCATCTTGGCCTTAAGCAGTAAGCTGTCAGTGTTTCTGCTTCTGGAGCAACAGTTCTAAATTTCACTGGCATACTCCTATGCTACACAGACCTTTGTATTGCCTAGCAATTTGTGTAATACAGAAACACATTGTATTTACAATTATTACATCCTTGAACAGACATGTGCAATTGTGGAACTATCCTTCTAAAGCCTTGCAAATGAAAGGAGAAATATTTTTTCTTTTTGTACGTTAACTACTTTCCAATATTTCTATAAGAAACTTTTTTTAGAGAGAGCTCTTAAACAGTGATCTCTTGTGGGAAGTTAAAGATTCACTATTATCCTTCAGTTTGCGTAGCTATTTACCCCACTGCAAAATAAGAATAGAATAGTTGTAAAAAAAGCTATTTTGATGGAGCAGAATTTTTACACTTCATTACGCACTGGTGCTAAGTGATCATACAGTGAAAACACACATCTACATTTTACTTGAGGACTAGTTTTTTTGGTGAAAACTACAAACCCTGTATAAGACATTTAAAAAATTAAGATACAGTACTTAAAAATATATTTTGAAGTCTTAATATTTTTCTGTCATATTGAATTTTCATATAAACATTCATAGAAATCATACCGTATTTTTTCCCCTGATTTCTATGACTCCATTCTGTTATACAGCACAACATTTCAGCTTTGAACCTGTCTATCAGTAGATTCTAGCAAGCCACTTACTGGATATCTCAAATAGAAGTTTGTCTCACTCAAATAGGACTACTTGGAAAGATCTCATGCCTGTATAAATGATATGTTTATATACAGAATTAGTTGTGAAGATTTTAATTATGCTTTCCAGTTGTACATACAGAACTTAAAGACTTGTTAATATGAACAGGTTTATTGATGCCATCATATGAAAATACTGCCTCAAAAATCTAGCAGAAGTATTTAGAAGTCACTTAAATATTCTCTTGTTTCTCTTCTCTATTCTTTGGAGATTTGTCATTCCTTTAGCAGTACATAACATGAAACACTTTCCAGTTTAAAACATTTAGGATCTTGCCTAGCAAAAACAAAAGCTGAGATTTGAAAAATCAGACATCCAAGTTTGATAAGCCTCTTCAGTGGCAGGTATCCAGCTTTACCTAGAAGAAAGCTAATTGCACAAGCAAGTGTTGACACGCAAATGGCTGTACAAGATTAGCAGGGTCTCTACCCCTCAAACCTGGACCTATAGGAGTCACTCAACAAGAGGCATCTCTGCACAGAGATGGGTTGAGTTGGGGCAGAGATGAAGTCTGTATGTTTTTTATTCATTCTTATTTATTTGTACTCCCCTGGAGATCTGAGAGATAAATATGGTTTAATTCACAGGGCTTTCTGTTCCCGAGGTCCCCTTGTTCTTTCATCTGCAGCAGGTACCATTGCCTTGGGTAGGTGAAAGCTCCTCGGGGGCTGGAAGCTGAAGAGCACTTTATTCTGATTACATGCAGGCTACAGCTTGTTCTGTGCTCTGTGGTTTTTCACTTGGTTTTGTACTTTGTCTAGGTTTATTTTTATGTTGAGAACCTGACAAGGGCAATAGTATCTCTACCAAGTTATTTTTTGTAAATTAGCTTCTAAAAGCAGGCACTAATGTCTTCCTTGTATGTGCTCAAAAGTGGCATTGACAAAGAGTACCTTACTTTTGAATGCTTCATTGATTTATTTCAACAGATAGTACTGAATAACCTGTGGTTTGAGGCACAACTCCTTTGAAAGATCAGCCTGTTGATAACAACGATTCACTACATGTGCAAGGTGTTAACATTCACTTACAGAATACATGCAGACCAGAAAAAGCATTTTTGAGTTGCAAAATGTAAGCAAAAATAGTTTTGGCATATACAAATAATTCACATTAAAGTTCTCCTTTAAATGTGCGTGATACCTGCTTTTTCAGCATCTCTGGTTAAGTAAAGGCCATCAGCAATAGTTTGCCTATAGGATCAGCTTTTAGAAAATAATATTTCATTAGAAAATTAACTAGATTTCATAAGAAATAAGTTTTTTCTGCCACCTCTCAGAATAAAGATGCATATTTATGATGTATATGCCCACATATTTAAGATATCCTGGTACCAAAGTGATAATCACCTAAATTAATAAAAAAACAAGTGTGAGAGAGATGTTAGAGCAAAGAAGAGATTACAAGGAACTGTAATCTTAAAATAATAATTTTAAATCCCAAAGGACTCATAACTAGCAGGAACAGATAGTAGATAATATTTTTTCCTTTTTTTTGATTGATGTATGAACCATAAATTTGATAAAGTAACTTTAGCTTATTCATGCATCTGTCTCTCATTTCTCCTTTTTTTTCTTTTCCTGTTGTACTTCTTTTCCTGCTGTACCTCTTTTCCTGTTGTACCTAATCTCTCTGCTGAGATTGGGTAGATAACCCAATGTTCTAACAAGTGAAAAAAAAAAAGCTGTGATTTGTGAGGCAACAGGGGTTTCCAGAACTAAAACTGAAGTATCAAAAGTAATCAAGATTTCTCAGAGACCTTGTTACTTTTTGTACTGGCGAAGGAGTATGTTCCTGCTCTGGTGTTCTCAGTGCTGATACGAATTACGTTGTTATTCCTTGTTTCTCTCCAATGTCTTTTAAATGGATCAATTTTTTTAGTGCAGAAAACAAGGGTATTCATGATGAATTTCAGTGTGCATCTGACTCCAGCTGCATCTAGTTTCCAAACAAGTACAGTCCGGATAATTAGCATCTCTAAGTATAATGTTGCCTTTATAGACTGTAGGGTGTGAGACACTGATTTAGAGAGACAGAGCTATATCTGTGATATCTTTTTCAGTTTGCACAGTATGAGGATGCTTATTTAGCTACAGTTTTTGTAACTGAAATACATCCACATCACCAGCATACTTAGCATTGGAAATCTGTGTTGAATTAACTGCCTTAACTGTATTTCCGTAAATCGCAGCCTCCGTAATGAAATCACTCTGTGCTACCCTTAGTGAGGTAAGAATGAAAATGAAGTATGTAATAATTGGAAGAACAGATATTAGAATAGGACATTCAAATTAACAAATAATTTTAGCTTCCATAAACTGATGAGTGTTAGATGAAGAGTTAATGTAATTAACAATCAAATTTTCAAATCATAGAACCACAGATTCCTAGAATCATTTAGGTTGGAAAGGATCTTTGAGAACTTCGAGTCCAACGCTAAACCTAATACTGCCAAGTCCACCGTTAAACCATGTCCCTAAGCACGATGACTACCTGTCTTTTAAATACCTCCAGTGACAGTGACTCCATCACTTCCCTGGACAGCCTGTTCCAATGCTTGACCACCCTCTCAGTGAAGAAATTTTTCCTATGATCCAATCTAAACCTCCCCTAGTGCAACTTGAGGTCATTTCCTCTTGTCCTATCACCTGTTACTTGAGAAAAGAGACCAACACTCACCTTGCTACAGCCTCCTTTCAGGAAGTTATCCAGAATATCCAGAAACATCTATTCACACTGTAATAAGGTTTTAGATGGATATTGGTTATTTTGCACACAAATACAGCCTTGGGGCTTCAAAACTATAGCAACACTACTGTTCCACATAGCAATACTGGGCTGGCGGTATTAACAATCTTTGTGGGTCTACTATAACGAGCACTGAATTTTTAACTACCTACCAGTTTACACTAACTCTGTTTACAGACCTCCTCATAGAAGAGGTGTACTTCAGAGGCTAACAGAACTGGCTTGCTAACTTCAGCCAGTTAGATATTTGAAGGATGGGCCCTTTAGCAACCCACCAGATTTTCCTTTTTACTTGTCCAACATCAAGCCAAAGAATGGTTTTCCCCCCGAAAAGCTTTGCAGATGTCAGCACAATTTCTTTGGCACTTTGGGATCCAAATTTAACCCTTACCAAGTGCAGCATATTCCAGTGGAGAAATTTTGATCAGTTTAACCTCATCTTCCTGTGCAAATTACTCTTCTTTTTTGTCTACAGCTTAAGTTTCTGTTCTGTTTGGTTTTTTGCATTTTCCTAGGCATTTGGAAAAGAAATACAATAAAGTCCGTGACTTTTGCAAGAAACATAAAACCAGAATTCACTATGTGGTCTATGGAATTTTAATAACAGGTACAGTATATCAGACCCAGGGTTGGTGTTTATTTGTTTACCTATATGAGATTATAGACTATGCCTATCTTCTGACACAAAAACTCCTGTCTTAAAAAATTCATTTGAAAGGAAGTAAAAGTGAATTTAGTCCCAGAGAAAGCTCTTGCTACACTGTCTTCCAGCATGTTTCAACCCTGACTAACAATTACATTTGGGATAAAAGGGTAGTTCAGTCTTTGTGTCTACTCCATTACCAGCCCCCTCCAAGAGGCCTGTTAAATTACAGATTTAGGAACTTGCCCAAACCCATGAAATCACATTAAAAAGAGTGAGGCACCAACTTGGACTGAACTTAAGTCAGCAGGCTAGAAATGAAAGTTTTCTGTTCTGATTCATGTCACTCGACAACCACAGCAAATGTTTGCTAGAGTAAATTTGTTTTATGTCAGCATGCACTGCAAAGTCATTCAGATATTATTCTTTGTCCCTTTCCTAATTATCCAGTAGATTGGTTTGTTTCCTTCTGCTTCACAAAGTTTCTTTTTGAGATCCTCCTACCTGAACACTGAGAACACATAAACCTAAAATATGGCTCTGTGATAGGCATCAGCATACCATAAAGTGGTTATGGAAGGGCCTCTTGTATGCTGAATATCTTGTCCTCCTAGCATCAGCTCGTCTTGCTTTGTCACAGTACGGGCATATCCTGGCTCAAGAAAATGAGTGAGTTCTAAGGATATGTGAGGGTTTCATATGTTAATTGCGTTAAGAAAACCTTGTCTTACAAAAATCAGTTCTTCTTCCTTATTTTCTATAGACAAAATCAGATTATTATTTACAAGAACTGAATGTTTCATTAGCCAGCACGTATTAGCAATGAACCTGCCAAATGACAAATCATTTCACAGCTACTTTACAAAATAAACTACTTCTAAGCTTCCCAATTACTTGAGAGGGCCATGAAATCAGCCAAATGACAAATATTCCTAAGTGTTTCTTCTAGTTTTGTTGGACAAATTTATCCTCCTGTGAAAGAAGGAACAAGACCTATTGTTCTTAATTCACAGTTTTTACACAAGAAAAAGCAGTTCTGTAGACATATTTAATTTTCCCAAGTGATTAATATGTTTGATGCGAACATGGCTTGGCCAAAGTATATACATATAACCTGCTCTGACAGGATGAAATCTACCTTTCATATCAATGAGCATATCATAAGTAAAAACACTATCTGTGAAAGCAAAATTTTCTGTATTTAGATAAGAGTCAGAAAAGTACTTGAAAGATAAACACAGGTCTGATTTTAACCACATCCTTTAAATTTAAGATTTGATTCTGTTTTTAAAAAGACCAGCCTCACTGATATGTGTGTTCTTGTTTCTGTGACAGCATACTTGGCTGTAGTTATTGCAGCCTGCAGCTTCAATTTTCAGAGAGCCTTGCCACTCGTTATCATCACTATCCTAGCCATCTTCTTCATCTGCTGGGATTCTTTAATAGCTAAGTATGAAGACAGAATTGCTGCATTCTATTCCCCTGGAGAAAGATATCTGGAGAAACAGTGGTTTTGGCTGAAATGGTAAATATTAATTACTTCCTATTTATGCAGAAGGACAAAGCATTAGTCAATTTAGCCCTACAGTTTTAATTCAACTTACACCCCTTACACAGGGAGTTGGATCAATCATACAAACTGCAATAATATCAAAGAATACATACAGCATAATTCAATATTTTCCACTTTATAGGTGTCAGGCACATATTTAAGATTGCGATACAGCAGCTAGGTATCAGAAATCTTGACATAAAGTTTAAAAAAGTTCCTCAAATTGAGATAGGACAAGTTTGTAGTTGCAAGAGAATATGTCCACAGAAGTTCAGGTGTGTTGTAGCCCTCTGTATTCATTCTGCAAGCCAGAAAGTACCTCACCATCACTTGTTCAGGGAGCTGTGAGATTCATAAAAACCTTAACTCTAACAAAAGTAAACTGCTAAAGATTGAAATGTGTTATCCAGACACTACTTGTTCACATATCCCAATAGCAATTTTTACTATTGGGAATCGAAACATGACAGACACATTTGGTGTCTTAATAAGATCATACAACCTTATTTGGGATGGTAGACATCCGTATGGTAGATACTTTGATCTGGTGGATACTTATTCCGAGTATTCCTGAGCAGGTACTAGGAATATTTAAGTTATTCCTGGAAAAAAGGGGAGCCAAAGTAGACTCATAGACCAAAGAAAAAAACAAATGGAATTTCATTAAAAAGGAAAAGGAAATTGGGCATCTGCCTTCTATCTCAGCTAGGTCACCTTCTATATGAGAGAGAAAGAGCTCGAGGAGGAGTCGTTCTGGGTTCAGGGAAATGTCCCACCTTATTCTTAAGATTTTGAAATGGTTTTGCCACAGGAGCAGGAATTTCTAAGAAAGATGTTATAAAAATTGTGGTCCTTCTGCTCAGAAGCCACATTAGAGAGCAGACACACACAAGCACCTCCATTAGATGATCCGACAGCCTCGTTGGGGGAAGGAACAAGTAAAACAGGAGAGCCCTGATGAGCATACGGAACAAGCGAGGGGCAGTAAGTGCTGTATTACCTGGGCTGCAATCCTTAAATCATACATATCACAGATTAAGTGCTTAACTATAGGTCACGGATTCCTCCAAGAGACAGAGAGTCTCTCAAGTGTTATTCAGCATTGCAATAGCCAAGCCATTTTGTGGAGTTGGCCTGCAATATTTTTGATGCAGGTCTAAAAACTGAATTCTAAGTATCTAGGTACCACTGAAATCAGTGGAAATTAAACAACCGTTAGACACAAGTAACATCAAAGAACTGGGGCTATGTTTAGTTTTCCCCTCTGTAAATGAGATGACGTATTTCCTTGTCCCTCAGTCTGTTGTCATGATAACTACCTTTAATATGCAAGCTGAACACAGTTTTGTAATAGTGGGGACCATAGAAACACGGAACACAGGTATACACATGGATCTTGTCATTGTTTTTGAGATAGTTAAACTTGTTGTGATTTCTAAACAGACTACAACCTGTTACAAAGAAGTAAACAGTTTATAACCTGCTCCTCAATAGTGTGTGTTTCATAGGCCAAACAGTTAAACAGCATGACACAATTCATAAAAACCACAGCCTGTCTTGCCAAGAGTTAAGAAAAGATTTAATACAGAAGATAGGAAGGAAAAGGAGGATGGAATGAGAAGGGAGGGTATCTTCTCACACCTCATTTAATAGAAATAACACTGAGACAAGAGTCAGTCATGCTTTATTGGGTTTCCCCCACCCTCTGACTTTGGGGACATGGTTGAAGGACATTTCTTCTGGATGCCACCAAGCAATGTTGTTGTCTGACTTATATCAGCAAAGGCAGGTTCCTGCTTGTGCAGAGCTACACATTTCAGCTTAGTACATTGGTCACAGAGTTCATTCACAGACAGAGATGTAAATGTTGTGGGGAGGGGAAGGGGGAGAAATATCCTGTCTTCTTCAGGACGTCATGGCTGACATTTTCTTTTTCCTAGGGTGTTGTGTGCAGCTCTTATTATAACTATCATCTGTTGGCTCATCTTTGACACTGCAAAACAGGGATCCCGCCAGCTGATCTCCTTTGGTGGGCTTGTGATATATGTTCTCTTGTTGTTTATCTTTTCCAAATATCCAACCAAGGTGAGTATTTAGTCCATGTTGGATCTTTGGGGTGTTTTTTTGTTCAACATCTCAAAAGCTATTCCCCTACCCTAGCACTAGGTTCCGTAAGAGTAACAAAAAACCCATGAAAGTAAAAATATAGGCTTGCCAAAACCCAGTGATGCATTTCATTTCTGAGGAAAGTCATTTTGCTCTGACATCTTGGGGAGCAAGTGTGGGGCTGTACTAGGATTTGGCTTTCACTATTTTGGGAGGCCCATGCTTTGTTTCAGCCCTAATGCAGATTGGAACACATTTGCTCCTGGAGCATCCGTGCAAGCTGAGGCAGACCTGCTCCATGCTTTCCACCCACAGGAGGCTCACCGAAGTCCTCAGGACATCACAGGCACTTATTTGAGGACACCGTCATCACATGAACACAAATCACATGGAAGTGGTGACATGCTTCCCTTGTGTAGCTCTTAATCCCTCACAAGTTTGATTCGCACAGCAAATAGAGCAGCTGAGGCCAAGCTGAGGTCCTCATTTTTTACTAACCCAATCCCATAGGCCTGTCAATGCCATTTATTTAAATTTTCCAGATGAGATGTCCACTCTGTACTGCTGTGATATTACAAAGGGGCTAATTCAGTCACCACAACTTCCACCTCAGCTTTTACTCTTGTGTGCATGCCTATAACACAGTGCATACTTTCATCAGCCATATATTAATCCATTGTCCAAGTCCCCAAGTTCACCAACACTTTTTCAACACTTCTGCATCAGTGCTGAGACTTCCTAAAGAGAAAAAGTTCCCTCAGTAGGGACTAATGGGCCTTCCACTCCCCATCCTTTGCAACAGCTGCTGTCTCCAACTGAGATGAAAACTTCGTGTACTCCAAAGTCTTTGTGCTCTCCCATGGGTCCTCATTACACCTAATTGGCTTGTTATTCAAATATCATCTGAATAAATCAGAGGGTGTCATCTCACCTCTTTGCCTTGTAAATAATCAGATTCAATTATCACAAACCAAAAATATTTTCTGAGGCAGCAGAGCAGAAACCTGCAGTGTAGTGAAGAAGGACTGGTCACAGGCAGCCACAGTTTTTCCTACAACTGCCTTTATGTCATATGAATCGCAACATCTAATTGTGAGTAGTTCTCAAGTATCAAGAGAAACAGAGTTGAAATTACTCAACCACACAAAAAACTGTGGCAAAAATCTCCTTATTCCCAGTCTAGATGTGTGAAGAATCTGTATGGTCAGTTGCTTTTTTTTTATGTTTCCATTCTAGTAAAAAAAAAAAAAGAATCATGTCTGCTGCCCTCATGTATGTCTGTTCCATCTATAAACCATAGCACAGGAAGAATTGTCTCTCCTTTTCCTACTATTTGATTACTTGCAGCCTGTGATGGTGAAATGGACATGTCCATACTTACCTAGCCAGGCTTTCAGTAGCTAGCTCAGATAGAGACATCCACGTCACAGAGCTCTCAAACTGGGAGAGGCAACTCACACTCCATCCCCTACAACCTGCTTTGGCAGCTGCTCCTATCCTGCAGTATAGTCAGAAAATTAATTAAACAAACATGTAAAGTAAATTATTATTTTTTTAAATAAAAAGTGTTTTATTCATTTTTATTTTTCTGTCAATCTAGGTTGCATGGAGACCAGTATTTTCAGGAATAGGAATGCAGTTTATTCTTGGGCTTCTCATTCTGAGGACTAAAGTGGGGTTTGATGTCTTTAACTGGCTGGGCATTCAGATGCAGGTAAGTTACTGGGCAAAAAAAATAAATTTTTATATAATTTTCTGTCTTGAGACTCTTACATAAGAGCCGGGCAGTTCAAGGGTCTGTTTGCCCATGGATGTTTTCTCCTCTTGAGAAAAACTGTGTTCTCAGAAAGGTAATTGACTATCTGTATTCAAGCTTCCCATTTCTTTTTTATCCAGTTAATACAAGACCATGTGGGACAGACTGATGAGTAACGACCAAAATGACTCTGTTTCTTAATGTCTTTACCATCCTTGGGCTGAAATTATAACTTGCACCCTCTAAACACAAAAACCTCTGTTGTGCTAGGTCACTCATAGAAACTCTTAGACCTGGCCCAACTCCAAAGCATCCTTGCAATAAACCTGATATGCTGAAAAGTCTTGGGATTTAGCAAGGTAGAACCACCGTTGTCTTTAGAGCAGCCACAGACCTGGCCCTAGGAGCATTTCATAGTCCTCATGGCATATAAGAAATATAATTCAACAGCAGGTGAAGGGTCTAGAGCACAAGTCTTACGAGGAGCGGCTGAGGGAAATGGGGTTATTTAGCCTGGAGCAAATGAGGCTGAGGGGAGACCTTATCACTCTCTACAACTACCTGAAAGGAGGTTGTAGCAAGGTGGGTGTCAGGTCTCCCCTCCCAAGTAACAAGCAGTAGGACAAGAGGTAAGAGCCTCAGGTTGCACCAGGAAAGGTTTAGATTGGATAGTAGGAAAAATTTCTTCACTGAAAGGATTGTCAAACATTGGAACAGTCTGCCCAGGGAGGTGGTGGAGTCACCATCCCTGGAGGTATTTAAAAGATGTGCAGACGTGGCACTTAGGGACATGGTTTAGTGGTGGACTTGGCAATGTTAGGTTTAGTGTTGGACTCGATAATCTTAAAGGTCCTTTCCAACTTAAATGATTCTATGATTCTATTCTACAGGTGGCAAAATCCACACCTGGGAGCAGCAAAGAATGTCTAGAGAGGGGACAAGATCTGTACATAGGTGTCCCTGTAGGCTGCCTGGAGGCACAAAGGTTTTTTAAAAAGTCTATTACTTGAAAGTAATAAATAAGAGAAATCCAAAATGTAGATCAGAGAGTACCCACTGAAGGACTTTTTACCCCAGGGATACTATTCACACAGCTGTTCTTCACAGTACAAACAAAGTGCATTTAAAACAAGACAGTGCAGAATGTACTGTCTCTGCACAGGAGCGAAGGCACAGGCTGACATCTGTCTCTCTGCTACTCTGCAAGCAATGGGAGTCATCTGGGTTTTGTCACCAGGTTCTCAATCTCCCCTTTTGTCTTCAACTGAAGTGGGTCTGGTGCCCCCTTTTGTTAGCATCATATAGTTTACAGTCACTCCTGTTATAACTCATTATCCTAGCCATTATGTCTCCATTTTAAACTGTATCATTAATTACGTATGTTGGCATCGGGAGTATAAGAATGCACCAACGTATCAGAATTAAGAAGTAGAAGATTTTTTTAAACTAGCTTTTATCTACTCTTTTCAAAACTTATTACCTGAGCCATTAAATCTTCATTTTAAACTTTGTGCACTTATTTGCATGAGAGGGAGTGTAGAAATGCACCACAGTATCGGGATTAAAAAATAAATTATTCTTTTAGAATAGCTTTTGGCCTTTATCTTGTTGGGTACAGCAGTAGCATATGCCCTATGCCCTTGCTGTTTATCTACATACTCTGAAGCAGCCTGCACTCTTGGCAGAACAAAGCAGAGTGGAGCAGAGGCCCTCTGTTCAGCTCAACAGAATCAGTAAAGCCTGGACCCATACAGAGCACAGCACAAGCTCCTTGAACCTCACTAGATCTCTGCAAAACAACTAGAAATATTTGCTTAGTTTTTGGCAGGGATCTGGAGCTTATGGCTAACTTACTTTGCTTTCTGTCCCTAGACTTTTCTGGAGTACTCTGACATAGGTGCTAAGTTTGTATTCAGTGAGAAATACACGGATCATTTCTTTGCTTTTAAGGTAAGACAGATTTTATATATACTCTATGTGGCAGATAAAAAACAGAAAATGGAACAGTGCGGCTGGGAAATAAATTCATTATATGTCTTCTGATACCAGTGCAGTCACCAGAGAAATCAGCTAGGAGGTAAACTATTCCTTACTTGTGACACTCCGAATAGAAAATTTGAGAACCCCACATAAAGCCCTTCATTTATTGCCATACACTAAGGCTACACTTTTTTAATCTAATTACAACAATGTATATTACAAGTAGACAGGACTTTGGGGTATTTTTCTACATGGAATATGTTAGAAGGTTCCTACCTGGTCACTGAGAGAAATATGATCTCCAGCCTATCTTCCCTACCTCTGCACAAATAAAAGTGATATACCATGCTATTCTGTGCTACCCTAAAATGCTGTGCAGACCACTGCCTCACAGACATTGCCCCTGTAGAAGTGGAAATCCTAAGTGTGTATACTTGTACCAGGTAGAAGAGGTAGAAGCTGCCCATGCATAAGCAGGAAGAATTACATTACATTATTATTACATTAATAATATCCTAGGAAGATTTCCCACCTCTCCCTTAGGAGACCTTGTTGGGCAACTGCTGGAATACAGCTTATGTGCTGTGCTCTCTAACCCACACCAGCACCATTTCTAGGTTTGCTCCCACACTTAGCCCATGCCATAATACCTGCTTAAGCTGGAATCAAGAACATATAAAGAAAAAAAACAAACCCAACCATGAGAAATGTATCAGGACTTTCTCAGAGACCATTCTTCTGTCTGATATTTCAGACACTTGACTGTGGGCTTATGCACCTTTTATCTTCCTTTTTTTGTGGAGATAATATTCCAACCTGGATATTCTTCACACTTAACTCTTTCACTGCTTAGGAAAGAAGATGCTACCTGTAAAATATGCTGCTACTAAGAATAGTCAGGACATCTTAAAGGAGGGAAAAATGAAGAATTTCAGCAAGAAATTTAAATTCTATTTTAACTGCAGTATTTTTATACCCTTTTTTTCACCTTCCGGTCTTTTCTCATTTTTAGTTTATTGACCACTCAGATGGCAATTGGCATTCACAATTACATATATTAGGGGCAAAATGGTTTAATTTCCACCACAATACTATCTTTCCTGTGTTTCTCCACAATGCCTTATGAGTATGATTTTTTTTCAAGGTGATTATTTAATGGCTCAGTGGTGATGCAAAACACTTTTCTGACTAAAGCCATAACTTAGGGACCAGAGAGTCAAAAGTTTGCTTCTGTGTATGCACACACGCCTCAGTCTTATTCTATGGGATAAGCCAGCAAAAGACATGTGGAATTTCTAGAAGAGGGTAACAGGGACAAGTAGATTGTTTTCACACTGAAAAACAAGACAACAAAAATCCATGAGCTGATTTTCAGAGCTGCATATATCTTGGTGTAGGAATATATATGGCAGAGTGGCACAGCAACACCAAAGCCTGTTCCATCTGTTGCTCCTGTAGAAAGAGATTTCTCTCTTCCAGCATCAGTGACAGCCAGTCTATTCTCTCTTGAAACACTTGTCATTTATTTAGAGAATAAGATGGTCAAAAGTGCTTTTTTTGTTTCTTTCAGACATTTTATGACATTTGCATGCAGCACTAGCTGCCCAAATCTTGCCCCAAGATATCTCAAAGCACCCTCCAAAAGAGAAACATCTAAATCTTGGCTTAGCTCTTGAGAGAGAGTAGACAAGTGACAGGGTATGTCTTCACAGAAAACTGTCAGAGCCTAGCTGTATCCATACTGCATCCTTAGTAATATGCAGGGACACCTCAGTTTTCTGCTAACTTCAATGGACACAGTTACCAGAGCAGACGCCCTGTATGCATGCACTGGGTGTTCTGACCAGTACCACTACAGCCTTTGAGCACATAGTCTTGGAAACAGGAATAAATACATGCATTTGCATGTATAAACTGCATTATTTTAAATGCATATTTGTGTATGCAGATGCAGAGTTTCAGAGTTTTGAAAAAAACACTTGCCCACATAAACAATATAATGTGCATTGTTTTCCTGTAAAAATACACACTTAAAATTAACAGAGATATTATTTTAGCTCCACTACTAACTACAGTGAGTGAGTTAATTTCTCTTGGCTTTAGCACATCCAAGTACTTAAGTAGTTGGAAAAATCCCTTAGTACTAAGCCATCTATCCTGTTGACTATGAAAGCTAAAAGTTTGCTTCGAGCAAACAGGGAATTAGACTTCTGTTATATCAGCAGCTTCCTTTCTATGCCAGGAAAATTATGGTTCCCTGAGAAAGGCTTTACTTCGAAGGTCAGGCTTTACGAGTGTCTAAACCCACGAAGTTCCTTAAACATCAGTAGCAACTTCTCCTTTAAAGGAACATAAGGAAAAAGCTGAACATCAAGCCACAGATAGGAAAGGAGTTGTGAGCAGCCAAAAATTTCAGCTCTCTGCCCTGCATGTAGCATAGGCAATAACCATGATCCAGAAAGCAGCTCTTTAGTAAGGTCAAAGCATACTGCAGAATTGATAATAAATATTAAATAACCCAGCTTATAGAAAATGTCAATTAGAGAATTTCTTTTCTTAGAGGTGGTATTAATGGGAAGCATTTACTGCAGCATTTGTAGGCCACATGAATGTAATTCTAAAAAGCTCTTTGGTACAAATTCTCCACTGAAATGTTGTGGGATTTTTCACAGTGCTCATTAAATATTTTAGTTAAAATTTGACTATTTAAAGGTGTGTAGTAGGTATCAGGAGCTATACATTCTGGAGACTAAACTTCCACACAAGTTTGGCCACAGGGAGAAATACAATTCTAATAATTTAACCATGCATGTATAATTACACTGCAGGACCCATCCACT